>NW_010296868.1:0-33790 GCF_000700745.2 Antrostomus carolinensis | reverse complement strand
TCCCTAACATTCTGGGATTCTGTGATTCTGTTCCAAAATATGCATGCTGGAGGACTCTGTTTGCAGGAAGCCTACAGGAGGAGAGAACTGACTGGTAGGTGGGACCGGCAAGTTGAAACACTTGAATACTGGGTTGCCACAGGAGGTAAAAAAAGCATTATGTCACAATTTTCAGAGGTCTAAATTTAGACAGTTTCTAAAGCTGTCAGTTATCATCCTGGTTTTGATGCAGCATGCTGCATTCTGGGTTCTCAAATTTATCTCTACCAGTTTAACATAAATGCTTTTGAAATAGAAGTACATGAAGGACACTGAAGCCCATTGACTTCTAGTTACTTGAAAGTACAAGTCTGGTTAAGAATAAATTTGGAATTTCTCAGAATTATGGGAGGTAAGAAGGAATAAGCAAGTAATGTACAGATGTGTTCTCAAAGATATCCACTGAGTCATTAAGAGAATGGAATTTATCTCTTGTAAATACACCACCAATACTACTATTGTGTAAGAGCACAATCTCTTTGATATCACCATTAATGTAAACTAGGGATTCAGACAGCTATGGTAACAAGCATATTAAGAAAATAATTTCCCAGCCCTCTTCACTGAAATGTGCAAGTTCCAAGGAGTGAAAACGATGTAATTTGTAATGCAGACCAGTAATTACAACTCCAGTGGTTTACCACTCTAATAAATACAAAGTCCTAAGCAGTGCTAATCTGGATTTACTCATTCAATTTCTTCCATCACCCCAATCCACTGCAAACAAGTCTGAGATCAACACTAACAAAACTGTCTTTGTGGTATCTGTTTCAGTTCTGCTGACATACTATTATATCTTAATTTTCCCAGACACAAAATCCAACATAATTAGACATACTCTGGAGAAACTGTTTCATTTATTCCCTTACTGTCATTAGTATTGAGATCATGGGGGGCTGAGGTGTGGGGGGGAAAACAGCAACCTGCACAGCAGTGCAGTAAACAATTTACCATGGTTGCCTTCTAGCAATATCATTTATTATTGTTTGAGAAGGCTCAAGACAGTTCATGCCAGTTAACAAAACATTTCAGCTAATCTAAAAATAATACTCCTCCAGGGCTTTCACTAAAAAAATAGTGTTTGCATTCAAAAATTACTATGTATATTTTCCATATTGCTATACAGGGCTCTGCATTCTGTCATTAAAATGAATCAAGCATTAAGCATTTGTTATAAAACATTAATCAGTAACCATATTTTCAATTAATAACCCAAAAACATAATAAAAATTGGCAATAACAACCCCATCAGTTGATATCAGTCTTTTATTTTCTTGTGCTTACCATTTTAAATAATATGAGTCACATTTTCTAAAATGCTTTGTATTACATCAAGAAAGAGTATTCGAAATAATGCATTTGGAAAGCAGTACCAAAAAAGATTTTGATTTCTACTGGAGCAGATGCCCATTTTTCAGAAGAAAATGATAGAACACTTCCAGTGAATCTAATAAAAGATTATTATGAATGACTGGTAGACCAAAAAGCTTGTTTTTAATGCTACAGTCAAAAGGCATGTTTAACCTTACATAAAAGATTTTAGTTCCTAATTTTTTCTGTTATTTCTGAACCCCAGAAGAATTGCCCTTTCTGTGGGAACAGCTGAATGACTTGAAGGTAAAATCATCCTTCTGCACAGGCCAAAAGCAAAGTTTTGCCATCTTCACAACATAATTCTAAAAAAATCAGAGAAATTCCATTTGACTAAAACATTTTGCCCATTTTGTTTGTGCACACACAAACACACACACACACATAGCGATATGTATATTTCAGCTTGCTCCCATTCCCTGTTCCTCCAAATATATACACAGGAAATACCACAAAGATTCTACTCATAGAATCATAGAATGGTCTGGATTGGAAGGGACCTTAAAGATCATGCAGTTCTAACCCCCCTGCCTTGAGCAGGGACACCTTCTACTAGACCAGGTTGCTAAAAGCCTCATCCCACCTGGCCTTGAACACTTCCAGGGAGGGGGCATCCACAGCTTCTCTGACCACTCCCACAGTGAAGAATTTCTTCCTAATATCTAATCTAAACCTACTCTCTTTCAGCGTAAAGCCATTTCTCCTTGTTCTATCGTTAACTGTCTTTGTTAAAAGTCCCTCCCCAGCTTTCTTTCCTCCTTCCAGTACCTGTTCAGGTACTGGAAGGCTGCTATAAGATCTCCCCGAGCCTTCTCTTCTCCAGGCTGAACAGCCCCAACTCTCTCAGCCTGTCCTCATAGCAGAGGTGCTCCAGCCCTTAATGACACCCTCATGACAGTTCTTGTGTAGTTCATGCATGTGCAATCTGTAATAGATACGCAATTTTTGGCCTGAATGATTCAATCTTTTAATTTTATGGAAACTAGAAATTTCCAGCATAGGCATAGGCTGACTGAGAGAGAGAGAGAGGTTACAGATGTGAATAGCTTGCCTTTCTCAATCACCTTTTATAAATTCCCTAGGAGTAATTCCAAGGCTTCCCCCTAGGCCAATACAGCACAGCATTCTCTGGTTTTGCTTCATTTTGCCTATTAAATGCAAATAGAACAATTGAATTTTCTTTATACAAGGAAAGTTAAACTTGTAAATATTTGAAAGATTGTGGAAACTAAACTCTTATGGTTACCAATAAAACAGGCTGTAAAATACATCAGACTGACTGAGTCATGACAGCACCAGCTCTACCATTCTGATCAGACTTGAAAAGGAAAATCCCATAGGACTGAGGAGGGGATTTCATAGTATACTCTAGACTGTGACTACGTAAAGGTAAAATAAAGCTAAATACTAAGCACAGCTCTGTAGACTAAACAGGTAAGATCCTCAAAGTCCTAGACTGCCCAAATCTCTAAATGAGAAGATATAAACAGTAGGTTACAGACAAAAACCAAGAAGGCCTGTAAACATGTGGCTGTGATGGCTCTCCTCAGTGTAATCCATGCTCACAGCTGATATGCTTTGGTCTTTGGTCCCTTCAGTGTTACAGAGAAGTAAGGTTTTAGATCTGCACAATTATTAATACCTGGCCAAATTCAGATGCATTCCTTGACTGGCTTATCACATCAAAGCCAACAGATTTTTGGGGTGACTTAGGACTAAAGGACTGCTACTTAGATCACTGTAGGAAGATGCAAAAGCCCCACTTTTCTAACAGCCTCCCTCATTAAATAAAATCACAGTATTGTGTGACTGGAAAGAATTCTGGTAATAAAAATCAGTGAACCCTTCCAGGTGTGCATTAGAGTTACTGTCACTCTCAACTTTGCCCTTACTATTTTGAAAGAGTCGTTACTTTAGATTTACATAAACATACTGGTGTTATACTTTATGATCTAAATCATCTACACTATCTTACTTCTTGAATGACATTGGCAGTTTTTGTAGTGAGCATATACTTGGAAGAACACAATCTATCAGTCACTGTTATCTAAAGGCATCAATTAAAAATAACATTGCAATATTAGGTGCTACAGGGTTTTTATTTTTTTCCTTGAAAACAGAGAATTATTAGTAGCAACCTGTTTTTTTCATACTCTAAATAAATAAACCCAGAATGAAGTAAACACATGATTTGCATGACAGTGGACTAAGCAAAAAAAAAAAATAAAAAATCAATCACTCTCACGGGATTAAGCAGAGCTTCAATTTGACCAAGGTTGCTTACCTTTGAGAATAAACTCTTTTCTAAAAGAGGCAGTCTCAAAGACTTCAAACAAGCTTTCAACCAAATGAAGACAAGGTTTACATTTTATTGGATTTGTGTTTGCTGTCTAATGTGGTAACAATGAGGCATAGCTAAACATGTGAATGAAATTAAAAAGAAGGCATCTTTAATTTGCAGAAAGTCAAACCAAGTTCAATTTTACTTTCAGCTTGAGGTAGAATGTGGAGTGGATGGCCTCAGAAAGTCTCTTTAGAAGTTTGATATTAGGTTGTTTTTGGTTAAGTTCAAATTTCTGGTTTTGGGTTATTCTCTTTTGAATTTATGATACATAATTCACACAGTAGCTCTCATGTCAGTGAAGAATCCTCCTACATAAAACATTTTTTGAGTTTATATAACACATCTCATAAGCAAGATAGGCAAACTTATCTTAAAAATTAAGTTGGGCAGACCAGCAGACAAGCTACTTAAGTAAACACAGCCTACATTATAAGCATTACACATGGGTTCATGTTCACATTCTGAAATAGGGAAGTTTAAGGGTATTTGATTTTGTTAGGATACTGCAGGATGATGGCAGCAGGAAACTGATAAGGAGTCTTTCACTTGAAGGTGAATGAGTAAATAACCCAATAACAATTTCATATTTATTTAACAGCATAGGTATTTTTACTAGCCAGACACAGTCTTCAGAGGAATCCTTAGAGGGTTTCTAAACCTTCTTCAATTCATCAGTCTTTTTCATCATAACAAAACCATATTTCATTCATCTCTGATGTTAAGCAGGCCAAATCTAATTCATTCACAAACAGCTGGTGCTTCCATGCTTTTCCATTTTCTTTCAGTGATCATATGTCCTGGTGGGAATAATTTCTTAGCCAGATTTCTGAAATGAGTATGATCTTTCTCTCCCTCTCTCGCATGCATATTCAGAATTTCCATTTCTGTCTGAAAATAGTACTTGGATTCATGCATATGAAATTTCTCAGACTCTGACTTTGAACTGCACTATTTTCTGGAATTGATGCTAATGGTCTGTAGATGCTGGTAAAACTTAACTGCTGTCCAGCAAGCCTCCAGCTTTATGCTAGTAAGAATTAGAACCACTTACTCTGTCCAGCTGTCACAAGGATATAAGGACGGACTGAGAAATTAGAAAAAGGGACAGAGTCTTTAATCTCTAGGGGAGAAGAACTGTTATCTGTTTTATATATATATATATATATATATATATATATATATTTGTGCAACAGATATTGACTTATGATAAGGGAAAGTATATTATAAAATAACATAAATAACAAAACTAATATCTTCATTTCTGCTTCTAGTTTAGAAGTATTTTAATTATTGAATCTAGAAGAGCAGAAGAAAATACCTTTTGTCCAAGGAAGCTATGATTTGTTCTACCACAGAACAGTGAAAGAACATTACTGAACAGCCAGACTCTACCTACTCTACTGCTGAGAAGTGCTAACATCCTCAACTTAAATCTGCAAGACAAACAGTACTTAGCCATCAATGTGATTTGGAATGATGGATATTTAAATATCCATAGTTGCAAGCAACTAATGCTTTAACGTATACTAGCAAGTCATTTGGTGCAATCAATCTATTATACCAGCTATAGCTGAGGTTCCTACATGTGTACTGTATTTGCTTTACATGCCTTATTCTGGAATACATTCAGCCTTGTACGCTGCTATCATCCCTAAATAAACTACTGAGAAGTATACAAGGGGTCAATTATTTGCTTGGGCATTTCTTTTATGGGCTGGAGTGCATTTTGTGCACCCATGGGAAGAAGTTTCAAAATTTGTTTATTTTAAAGGAATTTACTTTGCAGTTCTAAATACTTAATAGATGTGGAGCATTAAATAGGGACAATATGGCACAAGTGAGAGTAATCAGGGCATACACTCAAAACCTGCTATTGTTCTCAACTAAAACACTAATGAAGACACAGTCAGAGACAATTATTATTGAAGTGCTCTGCCAAATAAATGGCAACTAAAACTAGGTAGGAAAAATATGTGGAATTGCTGACAAGAAAAAAAGAGAAGCTGGCAGAGGAGGTGCAGTTGATGGGACACAGCCTGGGTAGCACAGATCCAAGGGAACAGGGAAGTGATGAGAGAGAGCAGAGCACACCAGAGATTATAACATATAGTTAAAAAATTGGCTGCTAGTTTAACAATTGGTTCTATACCTGACTATACTGAAGTAATTCTAGATGTATAATGGAAGTTATGATTATATGGATTAAATATAATAATGTAAAACTAAAACTCTCAAAAGCACATTTTTGAAAATACATTTTGAAAATAAGTTTCCAATCCATTCTCTCTAAATGATTAAAATAGTCATTAAAAAAAAAAAAAGCTGCAGTATCAATCAAAAGCACTGTTGCTTCAAAGATATTTTTTTTTTTAATTTAAAGTTGAAGTCACAACTTGAAAATTATTTAAAACCCTTTAAAAGGAGTGTTGCTCCTAATCCCATGCATCTGTATTCATGCTTATGCAAGCATGAATATAAGATCAGGACTAGAAGAAGAAACACTAGTTCAGTTCTAAATTCTTTTTTCATCCATATGACCAACTGAGCTCTAATAGGCTATAACCAGTTTGAATGTTATCCTGTATCTACAGCCAGATATTTGTCTTTACTTACATTATTTTTTTCTTTTTGAACTAACAAAATTATGTGGATGAGTTGATTTTTAATATGTCTAATGATAAATTAACAAAAAGATTTCAAGGTCTGTAACAGTGATCTCATATAACAAAACCAAGAAGACAGAAAACCTACTGGCTCAGAAGAGCGTTTAATTTCTTTGCAAGGTATCTCCAAAAAAAAATCCTCCCTTAGTTGCCCTGCAACATGATACAGTAGTTGCCAATTCCAACTTCATCAGCATGGTACCCTGCAAACCATCATTATAATAAAATGTGACTGTGCAGCAGTGCTCCTCTGTCTCTATTTTCCTAGATTGCAAAGACAAGTATTCAGGTAGGGAAGTTGACTTTGAAATATCCTCTGAAGTTTCTGATTAGATACTAGCTATTATTTTACAGGAAGTATCAGAACTAAATTGACTGTTGTGAACAGAAACAATGGAAATATGGAAGTCTGTGGGTCGGATACCTCCACGTGCATGACACTCTCCTGGCTTGTTACCTGCAGAACAGCATGGTGCAAGTGTTATGACACCGTAGAACAGCGAGACAGTACCTCCTGGGGAAAAACAGTAAACTCACAACAAACGCTAGAGTTGAAGCAGAAAAAAATTGCTATAAATTCTGGATATCATTAAACATGAGAGAGACCAAAATCTTGGTTCAGGAAGGGATACACACACAAGAGGCATTTAGAAAATTTAGGTGTAAGAATGAGACTGAATTCCTTTAAATTTCATTTAACTCCTTTAAATTTCAAAGCCTGATAATTCTGGAGATATTCCTTTTTTATCCTTTCACAGGTAGTACTCACAGTTGGTGGTAGTCTAAGGCTTTGTACATAAGAATAAATTAAAAAATATAGCAGGTCAATGTGTCCAGATGAAAAAGCAATAAACACATGCTACAAGCCCTAAGAAGGGTTTAGCTGTCTCCCAGGCAGATGTAAACTTACCCCAGTAAAGCATTACTGTATTTCACATCTGCAAATGTCAGTTTTTCAGTCCAGCCTGAGCATTCTTCCCTATTTTCACATGCCCTGGTCATAAGTAACAGCTGCCAGGATGCAGTTTGCATGAGGCTAATGCCTCAAGGTTTACCTCTACGTTTTTGTGTCAAAGTGTAAGTAAATAAAGCAGCAGATCATTCAGCTTTCAAAGATGCTAGCCAAACATGACTTGAATCACGCTACCAGTGTTCACTCAAAATCATTGTTGCTCAAGTGCTTCTGTACCAGCTTGTATAAAGTGCCCAGTTCAACCCTTTTCATGCCCATCCATCTGGATCCATTTTCAAAGGCCCTATAGGGTGAAACATTGTGACAGGGCTCTCTGTTAAGATGTAGTCAAGACATCCTTTCAGGAAATAGGTCTGTGATGATTTAAAACATTTTCCAGAGGCTTTACTGTAGCCATGACTATAGTTCACTTGTTGGCAAATGCCTTCTGTTGTTAATCAGTTAGTCATTAACCTGTTGGTGTGATAACATTTCTGTTACGTTGTACTGGGAGATTCTCAATTTTCAAGGCTTGCATAAGTTGATCATTTGAGTTATATGGGTATGGAAAATAACAGACATTTTGCTGTTTGCGAGGGAAATATGTCTTCTGAGAATGTGGATATATCAATTATTTAGCCTCAATGCTCTTTCCTGATCCTTTTTTAGTAAGGTAATACAATAGGATGCTTGGGACAGCCTGCAGGAAGGGAAACCTCCACAGAATTTTAATTAAAAGAAGAAATCAACTGTTTATTTGTGAATCCAATGAACACTAATCTAATGAACTGTTTGTTAGAGAAAGACTTTCAGGACATGTCCTGCGTATTCATATAGAGGCAATATAGAAGCCTGGTTTAACAGCCACGTCCTAAGGATGTGGACCTACTGGAGCGAGTGCCACAAGGAAGATCTGAGGGCTGGAGCACCTCTCCTGTGAGGACAGGCTGAGAGAGTTGGGGCTGTTCAGCCTGGAGAAGAGAAGGCTCCAGGGAGAACTTCTAGTGGCCTTCCAGTACCTGAAGGGGCAACAGGAAGGCTGGGGAGGGACTTTTTACAAAGGGTGGGGAGTGTCAGAATCACAGAATATTAGGGATTGGAAGGGACCTCAAAAGATCATCGAGTCCAATCCCCCTGCCCGAGCAGGAACCCCTAAACGAAATTACACAGGAAGGCGTCCAGGAGGGTCTTGAATGTCTCTAGAGAAGGAGACTTCACAACCACCCTGGGCAGCCTGTTCCAGTGCTCTGTTACCCTCACCGTAAAGAAGTTTCTTCAAGGGGCAATACCTTTAAACTGGAAAAGGAGAGATTGATATCTGAGGAAGAAATTCTTTCCTGTGAGGACAGTGAGACACTGGCACATGTTGCCCAAAGAAGCTGTGGATGCCCCCCCCCCCCCCCCCCGAAAAGTGAACGGTTTTTTCCCGCCCCCCCCCGGAAATGTTCAAGGCCACGTTGGATGAGGCTTTTAGCAACCTGGTCTAGTGGAAGATGTCCCTGCTTATAGCAGGGGGGTTAGAACTGGATGATCTTTAAGGTCCCTTCCAACCCAAACTGTTCTATGTTTCCATTTGTCAATTTGAAGAACCCGTATGTACTGAAAATTCAGTTCAGGATGATTCCCTCACTTTGGTCCCTTCTTTTTTTTCCTTATCCCACCACCAATAATACAAAGACAAAAGAAAAGGCCCCTGCACTGTCTGCTATCTGACTTTACCTGGGATAAAAGAGCACACAGAAGTGTACTGTGCCAGGGAAATTCACTGTGTTACCGATTATCAAATCAAGTTGTACAGCCTTCAGAGTGTGCAGGGTTTTTTTTTGCTTTCTAGTGTTAAGCATATTTGTGACAAGTAAAATCCCCAGAGAATGTGGTACAGAGATAATCTACAATTATCTGAAAGTCATCAAATCTTTTAAAGTAGAAAATCCAAACAAAACTGGTACTAAGACAGCTCACATCAAATCACAATGCTAATAGAGAAACAGTGGTGGGCTGATATGCCTTAGATGAAGTTTCTTATGTCATTTGGTTTATTTTCTCTCAATCAAGGAAAAAACATTTCAGTTACTTCGTATCAATTCAATAATGACAAGAGTGGCAGACAACCCTGTCTTGATCAGCTACTGACTATTTCTTTCTGTTAACATTACTGTCCAGGTAAAACAAAACAACAAAAAAATCTCTGCACGTGATCAAATGTTTTTGTGGTCAGCTAATCACTGGCATAGATGAGGATGAACTGAAGACAGAAATTGATTACCTTAAACAGCTTTATCCAGTTAACACAACACAAAGCATCTTCAGCTGTGATGTACTGCTTCTACAGCTAAAGTACCACCTAAAATATCCATGTGTTCACTAAAACATGCAAAAAAGATAACTCAACAAGCCACTGTATTAAGTGTGTCTGTCCTGAGGTCTGTGAAGACTCATAATACACAATCGTGAAGCTACTAATGCCAATTACTTTCCTCCTCCACGAAAAAAAGAAAAAAAAAAAAAAAAAAAAAAAAAAGAAAAAAAAGAAGAAGAAAAAAGGGGATTTAATGCTGGCAAAGATGACAAATTGACAATCAATCACTCTTCTGGCAGCCAGAGCATAAACAGGTGGATGTAGCTGGAACACAATCACCCAGTGACAGCTCAGAGAGAACCTGGCACTCCACCAGTTATAAGGGCTGGCAAATCTGAGAAGTAAAAATCATCAGTTTAAGACTCTTGACTCTGACCAAATAATCCGATGGAATATGAAAGGTTAACAAAGTAAAATATGTTGCAAACCTTCAGAATGACGCCAGTGCTAAAATAATCACTTACTCTTCCTAAGGCAAAGTCAGTAAGGTGGCAATCAACTCTCTCTGGCATACACACACCCACCACAGAATGCTTCTGTTAACTGAAATACTCTGTCTGAAAACATCCTCTCTCTTTATTGCCTCAGGAAAAAGGGCAATCTAAATGAATCCACAGAGATTTTTATCAAACCTAGACTGAGGACTTTTTGGGCATCTTCCTTGTTTGTTAGTTATGAATATCAGTTGTCTGTGCTTGATGATGTACAGAACTGGCCCAAGACAAAACTCCTCCTTTAATTCTAAGCTAGACGTGGTGCTCTCAAAATATATGATTCACATAAAAATCACATGCTGTGCAAAGAAACCCAAACCTATATGTGGAAAGGGATTTATTACATTAAATAGAATAATTACTAACTGGATAGTTATTTAAATGCCTTAAGGAGAAAGAAGAGGAGCCAAAGTAGTTTTACAATTATCTGGAAAAAAGTAGCTGGTCAATATTTTCATTATCTGTTTACCTTCAAGGCATGCTGCAAGGCAGATCTGTTTGGTGAGGCTGCTGCACAGGGTGCTTTGAGACAATGAATTAGTGAAGGATGTTTAAGTTCTGACAGGTGTTTATTTAAATATATATCTGGTCACTCTGGTGCTTGGACAGGTACATAATTGACAAATTTCATGCAGCTAAACTTTTGATATTTTATGCAAATTAACTATGTATAACTAGCATATAATTCGCAAAGTTAGGTTTAAAAGAAACTTTAAAATATTATTTTTATACCATACTTCCCTCTCAGGCCTTCTTTTTAAAGCAGATGTAGGATTTATTACATATGCACAGTGGGAGGGCCACAGTCAGGTTGGGAGTGGACAGAAGTAATGTCTCAGCAGATGTGAATTGCTAAGGAGTGTGGAGATTGGGAAACATGGATACACCAAACTAAAGTTTCACTAATTTCTGCTTCTCCAACTATTCCTGGTTAGCATATTTCCTGTATGAACAACAGCTTTCAGGAATTCCTGTTTCTCACGCAGCTTCCTGATTAGCTTTTAACAACTTCACTATCTGTCTGGGTATCCCTTGCTCCATGCAGTCTACAAAATTAACAGCAGAGGGAATGACCATTTAGCACAGAACGCACAGAAGCAAAGCTATTGTTTTGTGACAGGCAAACTAAAGACATGGCAAGAGCTGAGAGGTGTAATTCTACAAGATGAATATTTATTACAAGACAGAGAGGTATAGAGACAACACAAGTAAATACAAGAATTAGCAAAACATGCACAAATACTCCCAAATCATAATCAACTGGTAAGGTCAGATGCTATTGCATACTCAAGGTTAGATGCTATTGCATACTCAAGGTTTTGACTGAGGGAGCAGCCTGCTCTTGTATAGGATTCCCAGCCAAGGGACTAGTTTAAAAAACAAAAATATATGCAAGGTAGAAAAGTATATTTGTACTTACTGAGTATGGATGACCATTAGCAAAGTTTTTTGCTGTATTTGCCCCATCTGCTAAAGAAACAGACTAGTTACTGAAAAAAGTATTTCCTTTGCAATCCCTAAACTTCAGACACTACTCTTTTAGATCTGTTATCCAGTTTTCCATAACTCAAGATTGTTACAGCTGCTTTGTCTTTTCTAAAATTCAACTTAGTAAGAGGCAAGCTCTCATCTCCTCCTGTGTGTGTGTACATATACTGTCGAGGATTGGTTAGCTGACAAGGGTCACATAGACATACTGTAGATGGCTGACCAGGATTTTGGGAAACATCGGACTCTGTTAGTCTGAAGTGCTGGGGTGGTAAGGACACGCTGTCTTTGACTGCAGCTGCTATACGATAACAGCATGCTTACGGTCAGCTAAGGCATGGGAACTTAAGGGAGTAAGCAATCAAGAATGAGGAACTAGGGGAGGGGTTGACGTTTAGGATAGTGACCAATTAATTAGTTAGGTTACAGAATATGTATGATCTCATTAAGAACTGTATAAGTATGCTGAACGCTAATCAATAAACGAAGCTTGCTGATCGCTCATATTGAGTGCTCAAGTTCTCCCACTGCGACAATATACAGAATTTTGTTTGTATGTAAATGCTTGAAAAATTTGGAACTAAAACTGGTGACATGTAAAACCCTGATGAAAAAGTATCTGCTTCTGAAAAGTGGGTTTTGATGAATTTTGTATGATCTCTTTAAAGATTCTCTAATGCATATTTCAAAGGATGTTTCAATACTGTAAGTTTTAGATCAGCTCATAACTGATAATTTAGATTTTTTCAGGACTATTCTCCTGTGGTAGCTAGCTTCCAAACTGAGATTTAAATGTATAGTAGTTCTGAATGAAATCACAGGCAGAATATTAGATTACAGCATATAAAACATCACAAAATCCTTTGTTAATGCTAAATTAAAACCTCAACTAACTAAAAGTATCTGGGAATACCAGAAATAGAGGCCTCCTGTGCTCGGCAGTTTTCTTGTATGACTTGTTTCTACTGTCTTTGTATAAAGAATGATCACACATTACAAATAACTTTATATCCTAAGACATCCACAAATTTCAAAGAAATACATTATTTCTAAATAAGGTTATTTCTTCTTAAAATAATCCCAGGCAATAAATAACTACAAAATTTCATCATTGTATGGGTGTGTAGACTTTAACCTTGAAATAGCTACTAGATATTTTAGACAATTTAATATTTTTAAGTGAGCTGAAGGCATTTTACTGACGTTAAACTCTCTGGGCTCTATACTGCAGCATTTCCTGCCTCCTTCCCCAGCTCCCAGTGCTGTGTCCTCCATGTTGTTCCACAACCTGAAGTCAACTCACTTTTGATATCAAAAGGGTGATTTTCTACTCCTCCTGCTTAACCTGGCACAAGAGAGCAGAAGCTGGAAAAGGGATGGAAGCATGAGCTCCCACGTTAGGAAGCAGTGATTCATTAGATGGGCTCAGCTGCCTGCACAATTACAGGCTCCATTTGTCCCCCAAGATCAAGACATTGACCTCTTTTGCAAAGTACATTGAGGACTTCAGTTGGAAAGCACTGACTGAGGGCTATGCTTCCATCTAAGCCCCACCTTAGGCTGTAGTCATAGTACAATTGCAATTTAAAAAATCTAAATAAAATATTAAAAAGCATAAGATATAATTACCTTTGTAGACAAAGAAGGTAAAGCTCAAATTTCCAAAAGCGCTTAGTTTTGCACCAAAACAAATGGTTTCAGTGGGAGCTGAACTCCCTGAGGAAATCCTGCCACACATGCAGCAGGGCTACCAGAAACTGAAAATCGTTCTTGGGCATGTTAAAATCTGTTGCATCACATGAGTTACTGAAAGAAAAAGGGAAGTGCCATTGCTTTTTATCTATCTTGTTTTGCTGTCTTCCAATATGACAACAAATCAGCTTCAAATTCTAGCTAACATCAAAAATGTAAATTCATTTTACACTCTCCCAAACCCCCATGTTTATTCACATCACACTTTGTTTTGCTGTGTCTAAAGCCTGTATTCTCCAAAAGACTGAAACATGAGCACCAAAAAATGACATATTGTTGAGGACAAAAGTACTTTCAAGGCATTATAGTAAAACTTTCCCAGTGTCTGTCTGTACCACAGAGAACAGATCTATGCAGCAGTGCTCTTCGCTATAGCATGTATACCTACTGCTTCGTCTATATACTTCATATCTATTAGCTCCACTTGCTGTGATCACAGGATGAGTGCAGAATATCCAACGGAGAACTGCATTGCAGACAAGAAATTTCAAGTCCAAGAGGGTAAGTCTGCTCTAGCTCAGAATCAAGCTATTAGTCTCTCAGCTTCATAAGCATCATATCATTCACTATAATTATATATTTAAATAATAGAAGTGATAGGTCTATTTGCTCTGTTCTTTATCTGATGCCTAGAGTATTTGTCAACTATTTTAATTTGTGCTTTAATACACACAAAATCAAGATCAGAAGTAAATCATAAACACATGATTTGTTTGTAAAGCTTAGTTCCCCTGCCATGATAATTGCTTAATATCTGGCATTAATGATGTTTTTTCTAATACCAGATAACTGACATTTAAATACATTTAAACACTAACATGCAGGCACTCATGCAGGGACAGGGATTATTTAAACAGAAAGGACTATAGTTTTTGAGACAATAAAATAAAATATTTGCTGTTCCCCTGCAAAGGGCAACCTAAGTTAATCAAGGTTACATATGTAATACATTTTAATGCTAGGCTTTATAGCTATAGTAAATATATGTATATTGATATGTATATTCAAAATGTGAACAATTTCAAATTTAATTTACAAATTTAACCTGCCCATAACAGGTCACCTTTAACACTTTTGTGGAACATCTAATACAGTTAATTTTAGACCACATTTGTTCAGTTTGCCTTCTTAGTTTGTAGCACATGAGTTGCTCTTTAAAGATATAACTGTGGAAAATTCTTAAAGGTGAAGTGCTGCACTTGCTTATATTGGGACATGTATTTTCTTAACCCCCAAATCTGTTATGCCAATATTAAGAAAAACATTCTCAAACTTTCCTTGTAACTAATAACCAATCTTTTCTGTTCAAATGACAAACTATTTTATGATACAGTGGTGACCAAGTTTGGCTATCTGCTGTATGACAATCCATTGCTTCATGGTCATGTTAATAAAGACTAAAGGGTCATGTTGCCAAAAAGGTTGTCCAAAGAAGTTACACATTGCCCAAAGAAGCTGTGGATGCCCCCTCCCTGGAAGTGTTCAAGGCCAGGTTAGATGAGGCTTTTAGCAACCTGGTCTAGTGGAAGGAGTCCCTGCTGATGGAAGGGGGGGTTGGAACTGGATGATCTTTAAGGTCCCTTCCATCCCAAACCATTCTAAGGTTACACCTGAGTCATACTGGGCATTTCAAAGGGCTCAGAAAAAAGAAATTCTTACCTGGGGTTCCCTGACAAAGGAGGATTGTGACCTATGCAATTAGTCTGACAAAAAACATATGCACAAGAATAGTTTAATTTAATTTCATGTTCTATAGGGCCATTTATTGCAGCAGACATCATGGCTCATACTGCAGGTGTTACAGGTAATGAATGTAGGAGATAGCAAAAAAAAAAATAATAGTGATAATAGATTTTAATGCAACTAACTTGTTGATTGTCCTGGTTTTCAGCTGGGACAGAGCTAATTTTCTTGGTAGCTAAAGCAGCGCTGTGTTTTGGTTTCAATATGGGATTTGTTACAAGAAGAACGTTGATAACATACTCATGTTTTCAATTGTCACTGGAGACAAAGGACTTTTCAACTTCCCTATGTTTTGCTAGTCTGCAGGTGCAAAGGACTAGGGGGTGGGGAATATTAAAATTAGCAAACACAAATTGGCACGTGGTTATCACATCTGTAATATGTCAATGGGATATTCCACATCATATAATGACATGTTCAGTATAGTAACAAGGGTGTCTCGGGCTCTCCCTCTTCCAGGACTGTGCTTTCAGTTTCAGGATTGTCGCTCCTTCGGGATTGGGCCAAGCTTGGTCGGTAGGTAGTGAGCAATTGCACTGTGCATCATTCATTTACATTATATTATTATTACTATTACTATTACTGTCATTATTATTTTAAGTTTTATTTTATTTTCATTATTAAATTGTTCTCATCCCTACCTACGAGTTTCCTTACCCTTAACCCCTCTAATTCCCTCCTCTATTCCCTGGAGCGGGGGAGAGTGAGCGAGTGGCTGTTCAGTGTTTGGCTGCTAGCCAAGTAGAACCACCACAACTTTGCAGATAATCAGAGAGTTTTGGAATAACATCCCTGCCGAGGGGCAGCTGGGATCTCTGAAGACTCTGGGTCCAGTCACCAATTCTACACTCATTTGTGCCTTTCCTTACCAGGCCTTCATCATCAATTTTGGACCTGTTAAAATGTCTTTGTTTCTGGATAGGATTAATCTTATCTAGCAAAAAGCAAAATTGTTCACGGCACACACACGTTTTGTAAATAAACATATGTATTCACTGAGCACACATGATTACAAGAAACAAAATTTCTCTTCTTTCTTTTGAAGAGAAAATCAGTAGATTTTTACTGTTCTTGAAAAAAAGATCTCTGATGGATGAGAGAGCGAATAAAAATTAAAACCCCTCCATTTTGAAGTTTAAATTACCCTTAAAATACTAAGGGTAGAGTTGAAAGACTATCATCAGTTTGCTCCAGACATGAAGGAAGCATGCCATAACTATGTCATTATGTTTCAGAAAGCATATCCAGAAAAGTACATACATGTAAGAGAGGAAGAAAGAGACTTCTAAGGAAAAACTCATCTATTTTTCCTACCGTCACAACAGGCTAAAACTGAGAGCAGCACAGGCACACTTATTATATGATACAATATATGCATATATCTATGTGGGCATTTCAGAACATGTGTATGAAATACATGGATATATGTATAGTTAATATACATATGAAAGGTATTTATATATATACACACACATGTATGTAAAATTACCTGAATAGCAATGAGATCAAAGACTTTATTTAAAAGGTCATTTTTAAAGTGCAGAAATTCTAAGTTCTTATTAAATAACCCTTACAAAGAACTAGGTCATAGGATGTGAAAGAAATTAAGACCATTGTGTGAGCAAGAATATAAATAGCATATTCCTTCTTGATTTCAACACATTCAGAAATCCTTAACTCTATACCAGAAAATCTCAGGCAAACAACCTAAGAGCATTATACAACAACTTTAAAAAATCCATTCTTAAAAGATTGCAGTTTGACAAGCATCATTAAATTTCTGTTCCTGCTCATCATTCAATGCCATTCTTGATGACCTTGGTGTTTCCAAATACATCAAGTCTCATGATAATTCTCTAGCTAATTATACCTGATTACCACATGGAGTGGTGTTGTATACCCTGTATTACCCAATATATAATCCAAATTGTAATGATATAAAGCTACAGTATCCAAACCAAGTCATTCCATAATCACACCTATGCAGTGGAGACTAGAAAAAACTCACAGACTAAAAAGAGCTTTAATTACTACATTCTTTTGGGCAGAATGCAGATGCCCATAAGCAGAAAGTTAGTGGAAAACGAAACAATACGTTCTTTCTTACAAAACAAAGAGGTCCAAATAGTCACAGGAAAAACATTCCAAGCTGCTGCTTGAAATGATGCCACCATAACAGTTGGTCATTATGGTTCATCTCATGAGAAATACTGATTAATACTAAATACATCTATGTATCCATGCAGTCACACAACAACAAGAGTGCCCAACAAAATATGTCGACGCTATACAAGAGTTCGCATCAATATTCTTCTGTGTTCTGCTCTCTGTTTTTTTTCAGAAATGGCACCATAGTTAGGCAAATGATTTGGTACTTGAAACTGTCAGAAGTTTCCAGGAACCCTAACTCCGGGGAAAAAAAAAAAAATACAAAAACAAATCTTCATTGTCAAAATACTACAATTTACCAATATTTCTAAATATAACACAGAAGACCTACTGTGCTTTAAGGCCTGTTTATCACTGTAATTTGGTCTTGAAAATCACCACCTTATTTGTAGCTTGACTCACTGGTCTGACAGGCAGGGTTTCAGTTCAGGCCATGTACATTCTGCAAGGAGAATGTTAATGCCTAATGAATAAACTGCTGGTCTATTCATTGCCACAGAACGAAAAGGAACAAAGGCCAAAAATACCTTTCCCTATTAAATGACTTCCAAATATTTATATTCCTATGAACCTTCATTTGAAAGCAACCTGTTCAGTTTACTGTGTTATGAATCCCTTTTCAGCTGATTGGTATGTTATGAAAAAAACTACGATTATGTGCACAATTATTTGATGTGATGATATTCACTAGATACTGACTCTCCTATTTGTGTAGGATTTAGATGTAATAGACAAAAATAAAATAAGTCTAGATTGCAGATAGTTAAATAACTGAATTTATAAAGCTGACTGAGCAAACTGGCTCTATTCAGGGGTTTCACTTTTAAATCTTGTTAATGCTCATTGGTGAGGATTTGCAAACACTGTGCCTGTCAAGCTTCCTGATCAGCGATAGCTTTGAAACTGAACTAAAGCTGCATGGAGAAAAAGCCAAAACTGGATTTAGTCTCATTTCAACAACCATTTTAAACCTGTTCTCACTCAAAGAGCTAAAAGTTGTGATATTTTCATGCTTTCAGTTTACTGAATATCTTTACCAATAACTTTTGCTTGAAAAATAAAATTCCCCAAAGCAAGTACAGAAGGGAAATGTCCCAATTTTTTTCCCCCATTAATTTCTGGAGAATGATTTTGGAACAGATTTTCACTGACAACCGAGAGTGGAATCAGGTACCTAAATTTGGGGACTCGTTACATGCATGATTTTCTGTAGTATGGCCAGCCCTAAAATTTGCTGGTGTCACAGCAAACTGGTGTCACGGGTTAATTTAACTTTCTTGCTCTCCTCACATTGCCAGAGTAACTGAACATGTCCCTCACACAACTGTTAATACAAAATTACTTTATATAATTAAATCTAATATAATAAATTCCAAGATAAAAAGTATAGGAGGATATGAGTGAGCAAATGTACATGTTCAAATGTGTGTAATCAGCACATTTTGCAAAAGGGATAATTAGGATGAAGAATATTGCTGTACCTCAGAGAACACTGCCTTATCCTTAGATTTCAAAGATAAACAGAGGAAATAAAATTTTTGAGTGAACAGCAGGGTCTGAGGGGTACCTAATTACTTGCATATCTTAATGGAACGAGACGATTCTTGAGTGCAAGATATGTCCTAGGATATAACCATTACATTGAAATAAACAGTGGAAAGTTGTTGTTGTTTTTTTTTTTCTGTGCAAAATTTTACTTCTATTTTCCCTGTTCTCTCTCAAAGAAGTGATTGAGACTTATCTTCAGCTATAGGCTCATCCTCCATCGGGGGTACTGGCGTAAGGGTGAGCATTTTGCTTTTCTTTGAAGTGCAAGCACACATTGGAGATGAAAGCAACTGCATTATTGTCTTTGATGTTTTTGATACTGAAATTCTCATTTGATTTTTCTTTGTAGACGTTCAGAAAGTAGATTTACTTCCTCAATCAACCTTACCCTAAATCCTCACTAAGTACTTATCCCCTTGAATATCTGAAATTGATATAATTATTTTTAAAAGTTTAAGTTTGCAATACTTTAATAAATGCAATAAATTCTAAGTCATGCCACAACTTCTTTGTTTGTATCGAGTCCTTAATCACACTACGTGCTATAAAAAGAGAAGAATCAAAGGAAATCCTTATAATTTACGTGAAACACCACAAGGACAACACGCTTGAAGTAAAAGAGCCTTATTCATAGCAACTCTTTATGCATAGCTCTTCATATTCGGGAAAGTATACTCATTAGACAAACTTAAAAAAAAAAACAACAACAAAAAAAAAACCCAACCCAATCACAAAATCTGTTCAAATCACAAAAGCTGTTCTTCCCAGCAGTCAAAACTTAAAAGATAATCCTTCAAAAATATATTTATGCCTCCAAGTGGATTACTCAGGTGAATAAGGACTATCTGAATGGTGAGTTCTAGGACTCCTTGACAGGAATACCAAGGAACAAAGGACAGATGTAAGGAAACAGACAGCAGATGGGATAAGGATTCACATGATACGAGAATTCACATAGAGTTTGCCTGTCTTGCACATATATCTGGTTAGTTACCTTAAAAATCAATATTTTACACTTTGGGCGCTATGTATAAAAAAAAAGGTGGAGGGGGTATAATAACGATGCATACTAGCTTCAAATTTGTTTCCCATAGATATATTCCCTTTTACATACAGTTGGAAATGTAGTTGAACCTTAAAACTGAGTAATTATTGTTTCTTTCAAAAGGTATTTTATTTTCATCTTGCACACAAATGTATCAAAATAGAATTGTTTGAAATTTTCCTTATGATTTAGCACCTCCTATTTCAATTTCATATTGGTCAGATACATTCTCCCAGAAAATAAAGAAAATTTAAATCCACGTATAATCACACCTCCCTGAGAAAAGCCTGCTGAGACAGTTGGCATCATCGCTTTTGCCCTCTGATCAGAACAGAGTAGATGCAGCAAGCATAGCAGGAGAACATTTAAAACTCCAGTGTGTGTTACCTTACTGACTTTAATTTGAAGGTGCACCAGAGAAGCACATTTCTTAAAGACCAGCGAGAGAAAGAAAAAAAAACAACTTAAAATAGGTGAAAATATTAATAGTTGTGGCAGGAGCTGGCAAACAAAGAGGTTTTCTTATGAAATACCCTACAGGACTGTCTAGTTACCTTATGTTATTTCAAAGTAGCAATGCCTTTGCTATATTATTTTTACAAGTTCTTAATATAACTGGGAAATAACATGAAAGTCACAGTTGAGGATGTTTTCATCTTTATGAAAGGGTGTCTCCAAATTACAGATTTCTCAAATACAGCTGTCTCTAGTGTGATGTATAGGTGCTTTGTTATTGATGAAGAAGCTGTGATTTCATCTTTAGAATGAAAAACATTACAATGGAGAACTGCCAAAAAAATCCCTATCTGATATTTTATTGAAAATCCTTCTTCTTCTTTCAGAACTACACAGAGCTCCTCATGAGTGCTTAAGTTTAGGTAACAGCTATATTAACTACTTAGACAGAAAGTTAATTGTATCTGAAAGTATTTACAGGCAGTCTCTACATCTGTATTGTCTCTTCATACACCTTGCTCCTGTCAAACATGTAATTCAAGATGGGTGCTAAAAGAGTGACTCAAGATTAAAATCTGTGTACAGAAATTCTCTTCAACTGGCTCATAGTTTAAAAGTCAGCAATGACCTCAATCTAACTGCATCAGACATATTTAAAGTCCATCATCAGTAAAGGAAGCCAGTCACCGTCATCTCAGAAGCTTCGATCACCTCTGACAGCTGACTTGCCCCAAGTCCAGAATTCACTTCCTAGGGAATGGTTGAACTCTATGATCTCAGAGGTCTTTTCCAACCAGGAAAATCTATGATTCTATGAATAAACAGCCTCCATAAGGGAGCTGCAGCCTCTTTCCGTAGCAGCACAGCCTCCAATTAACTGTTCAGACACTGGATTAACGGGAAATCTCTTCACATAATTTCGGACATAATGGAGAAATTATTGGTAATCCTCAGTACCTACATCCAGGAAACTGTGTGACTCCTTCCACTGGGTGGGAATCCTGTGCCAGAGTACACAGGAGGAACTGGCAGCAATTTCTCTGTACTGAACAGCAGCTTTTCCCTTGAATTAATAGTTTGTCATCCTGGACTAAATGGAGATAAAGTAGAAGCTAGTTCTTAAACACAACTAGATAGACGTGTAGAGAGGAAAATACTGCCAAAGGAATTGAGACAAGACAAGCTGTCTACTACAATTTATCGAGTGGCTCCCAGTAAAAATACAAGTACTGAACATGTTTTGCTGTAACATCAGTACAAGGATGCAAATATAAAGCACATACACTGCTCCACAGCATGAACACTCAGAAGCAGGCTCTGGGTGTACAGCAGCACATTCCATACCATCACTCATGATAGTCCACTCTCCAGTTTAACTTGGAGACGGCACAAAGCTTTCTCTGAGAAGTTTTAAGTTCTCAGCCATCCTAAGCATATCTATGGGCAAAAGCAATCCATACACACTTGCTAGCAAACAAAATGAATGGAAGTAAATGAAATTATTGAAATGAAAGAAAAAACAGAGCAAGACAAAAGGGGAGAGATGTAAAAAGGGGTCAAACAGAAAAAGATTAAGTGACTATGAATTATAATATAAAAATACGGTGGGTGGAAAAAGAGACATAATGAAGGCAGAGCAGAAATTTTAAAAGTGAACACACTCCAGAATACATATGTAAAAACACAGCTGAATAAACTGTGTTAGTAAAAGAATTAGAAATACAATGAAAGGGGGAAAAAATACATTCACTTTATTCAAACTTTATACAAGAAAATATTTTTAATACAGGAACAACTATTTAATGCCCTGAACAGTAGTATATGTATGCTATCTGACAAACAGATTAATAATATTTCCCTAGCTGACAAAATCCTGCTTTCTATGTATCTATTTCCCCTGCCTTTTCGCCCCTTTAATTGTGATAAATCATCCCAAATTCTCGATTCTTTCTAGACCAACTGAAACTCTTGGCTGGGTGCAGATCTGGAAATAATAGTCTGTCTCTGAAGCAGACCTTCTTCCTAATTAAAATCTGTGTTTACAAAAAAGGGATTTTCCATATTTTATTTGTCATTATATTAACGCCAAATTGCTTTGCTATGCAGCTTCCAGACAGTTAAATTTCTTCATAAATTTTCTATTATTTTTGTAAAAAAAGGAAAATGTGGCAAAATGGCAAGATAATTGCACATTTCACTTTTTTTTCTTCTTCACGTTCGACCTTGAAAGAATGCAAGAACTTCCGTGACTTGTGAAACTTGTCTTTTGTTCCCTCCCCCGGGTGACAGGTAGACAAATCTCTAAACGAACAGGTATGTTGCAGGATGCAAGGCTCACAGATGCAACCCAAACTAAGCCTACAATTACTTTCTGCAGTGCATTGGAAAGAAGTCAGAAGGTTTAAAAGAAGTGCCCAGCCACATTCCTAACTTCTGTACATGCTTCTTACACTTCCAGCTAGACTGTAAGAAATATGGCACTACAGTCTCTGATCTGTCTGCTACCACCATGCAGTGAATCTAAGTCCAGGGAAGTGGAGAGTCTGCATTTCAGAAACTGTTCATCCATATGCACTTCGACTATAATTCCAGTGTCTGGAGCACACAGGAAAAAAAGAAGTAAATCCAGTCATGGTAAACTCCTGCTTATAGCGAAACTAGTCTTTGAAAAATAATGGTTTTTCAAAGTACGACAGCTTTTTTTCAGTGTAAGACAGCTCGTTTGAAAATGAAGAAAATATCTAACTGAAAATAAATTGTATATATATTATTGTTAATTAATTTATTTTTTTTCCTTTGGCAAAAATAATTGTGTTTTTCATAATAAAACTATCAGAGGGCACGAACAAACTGCTAAACCTCCCTTAAAGTAACAAGCCAATCTGATGTGGTGAAACTGTTTGAGTCAGTCGTTTTACTAAAAGCAAAAAAACACAATAAACAAAAAGTTCTTCCAGAGCTGCCTGCCTTCTGCTTTGTTAAGCTCAATGAGTTTTGTTTTAAAACTTTTAACCAAATGAAATTGTTTCTGATTATGGAGATCAATTTTTTTCAGCTTATCCCAGTAAAAGAGGGAGTTATTTCTTGGTTTTTTGTTAGAGACTGGAAGTAGAAGCTATTGCTCATGGCAGGAGCCTTAAATACGCCCCAGGCCCAGTAGAGGTAGGACCTCTAAGAGTCTGAGTGATATAGAGGCAAAATAAGAGAGCTACATCTGTGGAAGGGTTAAGAGGGACAACACAAGACACTCCTATGACAGTATAGATGAATGAAACTCCATGTTTCTATGCACAGCTCAACAGGGCTGGAGCTCTCATCATTCTACCTATTCCTGGCCATCTCTCAAACAAATTACCTAACAGTCACCAGATAGTCACTAGAACACAGAGGAATACCAAGACCAATTACAAACACCGTTTTGATTTCAAATTTAGGACCATGATTGTTTAGCATTTGGTAGGACCATGATTGTTTAGCATTTGGTAGGACCATGATCCGCCTTCCCACAGAGGCATAACAGGTTGAAAGGAGCTACTCCCAGTAACTCAATAACGTACTTAAAAAAATATTACCCCCCATCATTCACAACACTCGCTCCCAACATTTAGGGCTTTAAGCCCTAACAAGCTCTATGATAGGCCACAGGGACACACAGTTCTCATTTTAAAAAGGCAAGGCTCCAGCTGCCTATTTACAATACTTGCACTCCAGTATGTTACTGTTTTGGACTAAATTCTTAACATCTCAGTGGGATTTAGAGCTCTGTATAGAATGATGTCCACATGTAAAAGAATAGAAATAATTTTTCTCGTTCAAACATAGAGCATTTGTGCTTAACATAAAACAATAAATAGATAGCAAGTACTCTAAATAGGTAATGACTAAATCATACTGTCCTTTAGGATGTTATCATTAAACACTATTATTATTATTATTATTATTGGAATTTATAGAAGTAATTACTTGATAGAATTATTTTGTTTCTTTATTTGTTCTTTTTTTTAAAGAGAGATCTGAAATTGGAAGCAAACAGATTTGTTCATTACGAACAAATCACAAAATTTCCTGCATAATTACAGCTACTCTGAAATAAACTAAATTATAAAACTTAACATTTAAGGATTATCTCTATAGTGAGGCATTTATTTTTAATCCATTAAAATAGGCTATTTCTTCTTAACATTTGGTTGCCTTACCAATATTTACATTTGCATTCTGCACAAGCTTCCTTTATAGCATATCTAACTTAATTGCTTCAGTTGCTGGACAGTTACACCCAAGATCCTTTTTCATAACACTGCTTTATAAATAAACAGTCTCTTCCCCCAGTAACTACTGGATAATTGCCAGCAGAGGTGTTAACAGATGAGCAGCCATGCAAGCAGCTCTTCCAGTGGGACAGACACTTGCCTTGCCACTCCTGATCAGAGTAACACTCCCTCCTATTTGCCAGAGAACTGCTCCTCTGTGTGTTCCATAACCTCTTAATCTGTAACACACAGGTTATTTTAAGCAGTTTAAAAAGAGCTCACTTTCACTAAACCAGATCTTTGTACTCAAATAGATTAAGGAGAACAAACATAAAAAGCTCTGCTGTCAACTGTCAGAGAGTGATAACATGTGGCATGTGGTTGCTTCAACCTTTCTGGTAAAAGAGACCTGTCCACAGTTTGAAGTGTTTGGAAAGGAATTCAGTTCTGCAAAAAAATGGAATTTTTCATTTTCTGGATAAATGATGGGTGTGTTGGAAGACACTTGAAGAGTTAATACATGTAGCCCTAAATATACATGGCAGTTGTCTGAGTATTGGAGCTAATTAAAGTGATTAAAAAAAACCTACTCCTTTTCTTGGCAAGAGACTTTTTAAACAGATGATTTTTTTAGCACCCTAAAAAAATCACCTATATTTAGCTTTTTGAAAATGTAAGCAGACTTTTATCTGAATAAAATCTTTCTCTTTAAAAAAGTGAGTATTTTTCTGGCTCAATTATTGCTAAAATATTTTCTGCCTTTTTAGGCTCCCTATTCCTGCCTATGCTGCAGTGTGACAGTATCGGAATTAGCTTAATCTCAGCTCCATGGAGGGGAAGCAAAGCAGAGCTGGAAGTAAATGAAATTTCCAGCTGTGTAAGAGGAGGGCTAGTTTGCTCATGCTTATCATACAAATAAAATTTTGCTTCGACAAAAAGACAGACAGCAAAGAGAAAAATCAGGCAAAGACAAAAACATTCAATTCCACTAAGAAGAACATGCTGAGATGCTGGGCTTAGAGCCAAAACCAAAGCACCCTGCAGCATGGAAGCCCAGCTCACCTAGAAACAGCAAGAAAGGGAATAATCTCCACAAAGCAGTGACTGGAGAAAGCAAACTTCTTTCTGAAGAAACTGCTCTTTCAAGGTACAGAACAGAACTGGGGTAAAAAACCAAATCTACAGGTCATTTCAAATATCATAGAGGCTCCTTCCAAGAGTAATGAGAGGATGATTTTTCCATGCATCTTACAAGAGCTCAGCTTGTACCGAATTAACAGTTGTCACCAAACACCGTTGTTTCCATTGCAGTTTCATACTATTCTGAAAATGGTATTTATACAAGCTTCACGGAAGCTCTGAGCCTTTACAAATGTTAGAGTGAAAAGCACTGGTTAGACTTCAAGCTCTTTTATTCTGCCTGACCCGCAACCTGCTATAGACAAGACAGATGTCTCCCTTCTCTCTCCTTGCCCCTCCCTGCCCCTGACTGGAGCACTTCTGACTGAAGAGGAGCACTCTACCTGAGAGCAGAGAGGAACAGGTACCCTGAATCACGTACAACTTCAATTTCCTTGCTGCAATCACACAGACATGTAGGAAGTACTAAGCTGTCCTTATACAATCCCATCCTATTAGTGCTTGAGCACCATTTTTTGCATGCTTGAGTTTCCACCAAAGCCACTTGATATGAAAATATTATGATGAGCATAAGGTACTACAACACAAGGAGACTAAGTCCTAGATTTTAGTCTCAGAGAAGGAACTCAACCTAACAGTCAGTCCACCCAGCTTTTATATGAGTGTTTCAACTGTTTAATATATCTTCCTCCCTATGTCTTATGTGGGAGTAAATCTTTTTTCCTTCACACTACTGATTTAATTGTTAGAAGATCATTTCCTAGTAATATGATATTTACATGATTCATTAAAGCTTTCTACAAGTCATATTTCAGGAAGCCCTTTTCAAGTGATTTGAAAGTAAGCAAACTTTACCTTGGAAGACTGTTTCCACAAGTCCAAAACACTAAAAGAAAAAATTGTGTTCAGAGACCTTAAAAGGAGTTTTCCAACTGTGAAGCCTAATATTGTTGATTAAAATGGTATCTAGAGCTAAGTTAAATAATACTTCTGGGGTTAAATGCTGCAGTTACTAATCAGAGCAACCAGGAAGAAAGCCAAGTTTAGCTCATTTCCCCAAATGCCTCACTCTGACCATCTGTGAGAGAGGTAATGTTCTCTTAAGGGAAGAAACAATTATCAAAAAATGGGTTGTGGGATTGTCTTGATACGTATTTTGTTGTTGTTCAATTAACTCTTCATTTATAGTTTTCCCAAAGCACCAAAAAACAGATGAACCTAAACACTGTTAGCTCTACTAATGTGTGAAGTTTTTTAGATATGAGTATGCACAAAGTGCAGTAGGTGAACCTTCTGTAACTCACCACTGTTAACCTGTTTACTTTTCAATGTTTTATCAACTTTATAAGCAGAACACTGGTTACAGATTTTTTTTTTTTTTTTACAAGCAGAGAAGTGCACACCCATCAATATTATCTATGTATATGTGCATAACCACGTGTGACTGCATACTAATTTACACAAATTGAAAAATGAAATTCTACTTTAGAAAAACAAACTCAAACCCTGGGAAACTGATGATTGTCCATCTGTAAATCTGGTCTCACATCTCCTGAAAGGTGTTGCAAATATCAGAAGCACACCTACTGACATTAACAAAAGTATCACTTTTAATATTATTATGATATCTGGAAAGACAGATTTCACTTATCCTTTATGTTATTTCTAGAGTCAAAAATCATTGGCCCTGAATTGTAGAGGCTTATTATTTCCTGACGGCTCTCATCTGTTGGGGTGGCCACTGAGACATATCACATCCCTAAAGCAGTCCTAATTTGCAGCAATTACCAAATGGATTGCTAGCTTGCCTGGCTGTAGAGCACAGAGCTGTAGAAATATGCTGGTGAGGCCTCTTTCTCTAAAAAGTCATTCAACCACTAGCATGGAAAATATGTTAAAACAATCTTGAGCAAATCATACCATCTTTTTGCTTCTCAACTCAAATTTGAGCTTCCTGCTGCAAGGTGGTTTTAATGGCTGTGGGGAAGTTAGATCAACCTGTTTCATGTGTATAAGAGTATTCGAAAAGCTCTAGTTAAATATATTCTTTATGATATACTCCCTGAATGAAATGGGAAGAAATGTAATTCCCATTACTCACTGCAATCTTTTCCTTTTATTACCAATTATTTGCCCATATCCCTAACTGCCAAGAAGTATAAGAAAATAATTGGGATATTTATAACCAACAGAGAATTTGGGAATAACAAATAACTTTCAAGTAGGGATAGGTCAATTAAATTGTTTTGAGAGAAAAAAAAAAAAATCCCACTGAAACTTGAAAGTGAATCATGTAATGTCCTGGATTTAAAGTTAATATTAAGTTAAGGGGAAAAAAAAAAAAAAGTTTTCACTCATATTAAAAGGACCCTTTTTTTTTCCTGTTTTGGGCACACTTGAACTATAGTCTCTTGAGATGCTTGCCTGACCCAAAGCAGAACAATTGCCAAGATAGTGACACAGAAGAGCATGGATAAATGGGATAGAACATAAAAAGAGTGACTCAAAACAACCATGAAATTGAAGCATTTCTTCTTTTCCTATCATAAAATAACCCTTATTCCATAAAGTATCTCAAGATATGGTGACAGAAAAGGGTAGCAGGGCAGTAGGCCTACATGTATTTATTCCCCTACCTCCCCAGCAGTGAAAGCATGCATAGAGACTGTGGCAGTGGCTGATACAGGAGTGATCTTATCCATTATACATGTTAGAAGCCAAGACTAGCAAAACCCAAATGAAACCAATATGAAACCAATGAAGTGAAACTTCCAAGGGGGAAAAAAAAAATAAATCCTGAAGAATTAAGGAAAGGGTTGGGGATTTTTTCTGCCTGCCTTCCTTCCCTCCTTTGTAATTCAGAATAGTCTTCAGGTACAAAATTAAGATTCATTATACTTTTAATTTATCATTATATAAAATTAGAGGAAGCCACTAGAGAAAGCATCTTCTCTGTTACTTAAAATACATTGTCCCTCAAATCTTTGCTCACATCTACAGATGCCTTTATTATTTCAAGTTTATGCTACCTCTGATTTTTGCCTACTGCATTTTAATTTCTTCACCTTTCAACTAGGGTACATTGTGTTACATATATTACACACATAATGAGGCTGTGTAGCATTGTATAATGCTATCTCTTGATGAGGATTGGTTTATAAGTCATACAAGAGATCACTTGATCTTCTCATACCTTGAACCCATTTCCTTATTTCCATATTTTTACACAGCAAACTTCAGCTCTTAGCAACATTTTTACTACAAACTTATTCTAAAAATCTCTTAGCCTGCATGAACACACTTCATAATATTTTCTTCTTTAATTATTCTACAAATTAATAAGCTGTATGTTTCCCTCTGCAATGGCATGAAGCTGGCATTTTTAACCAGAGTAGGATTAAATTTTCTGTGTGATCATAAGCATTAAAGCTTTACCACACAAGACAGTCCCCTGTGACCTCAGCTAGAGAAATGGAATAACTTTACCCATGCTCTTCCTAGGAATATTCCCTACCCCCCTCACTCCCCCTCAGGTCCCTCCTCTGTTACTTTTATTAATACTGCCAACTACTTTATACCTTGCCGGATCATTATTTGGTTCTCTGAATGCTTATGATGATGCAAAGGTAATAAAACAAATCAAACGAACCTCTAAAAATTCAGAAATTTGATTTAAACCACTGTAGGCATAATAAATTAAAGTCAGACCACAGAGACTGGGTGTTTATTTAAAAAGTGAGCAACATTAACCTTTTGTTATTTCTTGCAACACTCAGGTAACTCATACATGAACCATGCAAAAAGTCTAAGCATTTTCCTATCTAAATTTCTATCACTATTTCTCCATATTTAGTATGTCAGCTTTTTTTTTTTTATCTTTTAAAGCAGAGGTACTAACCCACTTTTGGCATCTTCTGAATCCAAGACCTAGAATTTATGCCCCAACTTTCCATCTAGTTTCATTTATTATGAGCTAAACTCTCTGCAGTGCAGACACTCTTACAACATCTGCTGCACTCCAGACCATCCAGTTCTCTTGGAACTCTCTCATCTTCCATAATTATTTTCCTCCAGCGATGCTGGAGAAATGTAAAATTCTGTCGTTTCTAAAACTCTAATATAAGCATCTCAAAGCAGGGTATATAGTCTAGAATTGGATCGGATCACCAGAAAAAACGTAGATAGTAAGAGGTTGACACTTTTTGGAAAACCTTGGAATTCCAGTGACTGTAAAATAATAAGTAAGTAAGTAATTCTGGTTTCATTGTAAGGGAGAAAATTACAAGCAGCATATCCTACTTGCAGCTCTGTAGGCTCCACCAAACTAAAAAGGTATGCAATCTTAGCATATAGTATGGGCATAAATGTATGACTACACAATAGCAAAGTCATGCCTTTCCCATAGCCACTGTCCTGTTCCAAAATCAGCTGTCTCCCATTCTCATAACTGAATTCCTATACAGGTCTACTCTTTACAAGACAGAAATGAGTAGGATTGCACATCAAAATTTTTATATGCAGTACTTACACACAGGCATCATTTCTATTAAAAACACGGTGGAACAGTCTGGAGGATAATTTATATTTTGTGAAAAAACACCAATGTTTAGTTTTTACAAGTGGAAGGAAAGATGGGAAACACAATTTGATATTTCTGTAGTTCTTTGCCAACACTTAATGACTTTCCATAGAAACTTGCATGAGTATTAACAATAACAAACTCAAGGTATCAAATATTCTCAAGACAGCACATTTTGATCATACGTAAAACTTTTAGGAAAATGTGTAATGACCCCACCACATGATTCCTTCCATGCAGAGTGTGCAATGACAAGATGTAGTTCGTGGGTTCCAGGGTTATTTTTGTTTCGTATTTTCTCTGTGTGCTACACAGGATGAGAAAGGGCCATTTGAAATTACTATTTGCATTTGTCAACTGCATATTAAATTTAGTTCTCAAACAGAGAGAAAAAAAATCCAAGATATAAAGAAAATAGCACCCAAATCTTGATAAGGATCTTGCCAAGTGATCTACCAGTCAAAACAAATAAGAAGTGCTAGCAATTAGAAGTGCTAAGCAATTAGCATGTGACTGCAATATTTTTTGTTATTTCTAGTGTTCAAAGTGTGCTCTCCTAGGTATGTGCAGAACATCCTAGCATTGTTTCCTTGAAAGCAGTGAGGTCCTACAGATCCAGGCACAATGTCAGCTGACGTATCTATACTGCTCCTTGGACCTGAGCAAATGTCTGTCACAGTGCTGCAGTGGGACATATGGCCCACTGTCTCCACCATGATGCTGCAGCAGGACCAAAAGCAACATGTACTAATGAATAGAGCACCATATGATAAGCCAAACCAAACAAACAACTGAAAATGAACCGTTTATTCATTACTTTGAGTGACAACTACAGTATTTTTGCATCTACAGAATTAATTTCTATCCAAATTTTTCAGTTGAGATTAAGGAGCTCTGTTTTAGGCATCATTGATTTTTATGACCTGTGTTTCTGGCCTTTGAAACATTTTGGTTTTTAAGAGTTTCAGTCCTAATTACTACAAAAATGTTTGATTAAGCTGTAAAGACAGCACTAAGAACAGGGGAGAAGTATTCACTTCCACATTATAATTGAGCAGTCAGGCACAGACTAAGTTACAAATAAGCACACAAAAAGTTAAAGGAGAGAGTGCTATTGAAAGATAAACATCTAATCATTATTTTATTGTCTCTATCCTATTGGAACACATTATTTTTTACATATGTATAAAGCAGTCTTCTGCCCTCTGAACAGCTCCATTATGAGAGATTAATATCTGACAACTAAATTTTTTCATGTTATATATAGTAAAAGAACAGACAACAGACAGCTAATAAACCTTGTCTAAAAATTAATACAAAACAATTATTAAAATTTTTAAAAGACTAGCTATAAATGATGGTAAACTCAGAGGCTTTAAGAAACTCGTTTAGCAGAGTTAAAAGGAGATCTCACAGGAAGAAGTTCAACATCTCCATAACAGTGTGACAACAGATAAGAAAATGTGGTGTGGATTACTTTTTTTGTTGTTGTTTTAATTGTCACTGTAATGCAAATACTCTACAAATCAACCAATGTACTAAATTATCTGTGTGATATTATATTCAAACATTTGACATTTACATTAATTGGAGGTAATGAAGAAAATACTTTTGTTTGTTGGATGAGTCTACATGGGTTGAAAATTCAAATGAATAAAACATCATTACAACATACTCTCTACACCTGTTCATAGCTCTGTTGGCAGCTTGATATTTTTATTAGGTGCGTGCACAGCATTACAAGAACAATTGACCATTTTCACACTCACAGGATAGAAGTAAGCAAGCAGAGCTTAGTGTATAGGGTCACTTAAACCACAGAGCTATGACAAGTGCTTAACTAGCCCCAAAATGCCTCCACTTAGTCATGACTTCTAATTTTATAAATTATTTACAGCTTAGTAGGTGTAAAGCTGGTAGAAAATGCCTTTTCTGGTGGCTTGATTGACAGTATAATTATAATGTGTTTTTGTTTTTAGCACTGTTATGCAGAATCATAATGCCATAAAAACAAAATACTAATGTTATGAGCTTTTAACTTTGACAAGGTCATTCTGAAGCCTACCAGAGAGATGTCATGAAAAGCCATAGCTGTCATTAGCTGTGCCCTATAAGTACAGCTGTACCTCTAGTTGTATTTTAATATGACTAAGTACCTATTTCCATATAATTTTAAGATTGAACTTTTTTTTAAAAATCAAAACAACCAGAAGAAACGAGCCAGATATTTAACCTTTTTCTTTTTTTTTTATTTTAAGGAATTGCCTAGAACCACTAGTGCAAGGTTGTATGCTTCAGCTAGTTAATGCCTTGCAGAAATTTCTATAGAATTTCAGCTAAAAAATAGTACAATTCAATAGAAATCAGATAGCTCTATAGAATTTACCTTTTAAAATACCTTCAATCTATGGTTTATGAAGCTTCATGATTATTAGGGACTTCAGTGAGAAAGATGAGTACTCAGATCTTCTGAAAATGAGAGTAGTCTAATTTCTTTTAATTTTTCAATTGTGAAAATAATCTAACTTTCAAAATACAAAAGAACTACAGTCTATAAAATCTAAAGATCGGCATTAAATTACATAGAAAGCTCATACACATCTAGTTAGGATATGTAGTACTTGCCATGAAGAAACAATTTTCCAATCTGCAAGGAAAAACCTTAATCCTGAAAAGTGTTAGTCCTGAGCTGGCCAGATTGGCCCCGTGTGCCTTGATCATTATCCAATACAAGAAATCTCACTCCAAGCTCTACTGAAAAGGTGTTGATTTCCTAGTTTTAGTTAAAGGTTTCGATTCCCTTTGGATTTATTCCACATGGGGGCTCTTAATCAAAAGCAAAGCCATCAGGCTGCCCCTTCAAACTCAAAGCAACTACTAGTGCTAAACCACGAAAGGGACCCGGTACCAGACGGTTCTATTTCCAAAGGAGAAGAAAAAGCAGTTGGGAGAAAGTCAGCCCAACTGAGTAAGCTTACCAATGATAAACTGTTTCATGCCTCTTCCATGCTAGTCTGGCCATTCTAGGGAAGAAGCCAGATTGCTATAGAACTACATGACGTGCTTTACTGTGATACAATGGCAAGTAACGACTTGAATTCCACAATTCTTATCTGAAAGAGTTAAAATAATATGCATTCCGTTGCACATAGGATATTGAGAAAGGCTTATATGCATAGCACTTTATTTGCAGGGTCTGTAACTGATGGCATACATCAACTCTAAAAGGAACATTCCTTTGGGGAAAAAGAAAAAAAGGCTACATGAAACATTAGCCTTCAATTGGTATAACACCTTCGGTGGATGGTCATTGCATTGGGTTTGCATGGCCAGGTTTTTGGGGGGGTGGGGCATAGGGGTGGCTTCCGTGAGGAGCTGCCAGAAGCTTCCCCCATGTC
>NW_010296867.1:0-5005 GCF_000700745.2 Antrostomus carolinensis | reverse complement strand
ACATTCTGTGATTCTGTGTAATGACATTTTAGGAGAAGGGAAGTCTTGTTTTTAAAACCTGGTTTTAAAAGATGTGCAAAAGCTGGTTGGTGTCGGTGTGAGGCGGTGATTTAATAACCAGACTCACCCAAAGTATCTTTAACTCGTAGTAAAAACCGAACGCAAGGGCTCCCGGGCATCACGTGCTCTCTTGACCTTTAAAGAGACATTGGAGGCAGCCTGCCTGCTCCTTGCTAAGCCGACTCGTTAGTGCCACTCATTTATTTTGCCTTCTAGTAGGCGATTCAACGCCTGGGAATTTGTAAAGATCCGATAGCAAAACCCTGTTACACGCCTGAAAGTCGCGTTGGTGTGTTGGAGTTTCGCCGCCCGCGGAGGTCCCAGGAGCCTTGAAATGGTTAGAAAATATTTAGTAGGTTTTGTTCAGTGAGCTGCAAGAAAAATACACACTTTAAAAAGTTATTTAATTTTTTAAAAAACCGAACCCTGCATCATCAGTATGTGCATAACTTGGGGTTTTACTTATTTAGGGCTCAATTTATGAGAAACTCGTGTGAGAAGCAACATCCTTGGACAAAGGAGGGGCGCAGCTTGGTAGTGCTGGAAATTCATGCGTGGCTATTCATCACCTCCCACTTACAGACCCATCACCTCCCACTTACAGACCCATCACCTCCCACTTACAGACCCCCAGGGTGCAGGTACCCTTGAATTTTAAGGTCTTTTGACTTTCTCCATCCCCACTAAGGTCAGGCCACGATGCTGGGGAGAACAGGGGAGAAGGATGATGACCCATGACGTTGCCTTCGGTGCTGAAGCTCTGCATCATGGAGGAGGAGATGTGTGTGCTGGGTTTACATGTATTTATCTCCATCAGGCACCTCACTTGGCTGTGCAAGCCCAGGAGTGGAAAAGTTCAATTTTCCATTTCCAGCTAAATTTTGAGGTTTTTCTGAACCTTGCAGCCACCTCTGCTTGTACCGATCCCGTGGGAGAGAAGCAGTGTGTGTCCCCTGTCCCTGTGGCTCCAGGGAGGGGTTTATTGCTGGACTCTGAAGCGTTGTGAAAATCCCCTCAGTCTCTGTTAGCAGAGCAGAAGGAATGATAAAATAAAACAAAAACCCCTCCCTCAAACCCCAGGACTTTTGTTCAAAGCAGAGGGAGGGCGGGCTGGCTACACAGCTCATTTTTCTGTAAGTATTAGGAGAAATAGGGAAGGGCAGTGACGTGGCATTAGTGTAAATTCCCAGCAGGCTGAGGTTTGTTTCAGTTTTCCTGAAGGCTTTTTAATGCTGTCAGCATCTTAAAATACAAACTTTGCAGAACTGACGTGGATTTGGGGGGAGAGACTCCTCCGTAGGATTTATTTTAGTGACTTTTTTCCAGTATCCAAACACCATCTTTTTTACTTTTCTCCATCCAGCTCCTTCTTCTCCTTAATTTTTACCACAAATATAAATGGTGCAATTAAAAGTGTCTGTGGAGAACATTCTTGAGGACTGAAATCCAGGATCCAGGAGCAGACGGCGGCAGCATAAAGAGGAATTCTTCCCTCTCTGGCCTCATGCTGCTTTTCCACCACAAGGCTTTACAGCCATCTGGATCCCCTTTTTCAGATTATACCCCTCCAAAGGAAAAAAAAAAATCCATAACCTAGCAACCTTATTTAGTGTAAACGAGAGCATTATGCCTTCCTGCATCCCAAATTGTGCCCAGCTCCTCTGGCTGCCGTTATGGGATGGCTGCTGGCAGCTGCAGTTCCCATCCAGGAGGATTTTGTAGGGACTATTGATCCCTGGATCTTTGCACTGATATTTATTTTTTTCCTTTTCTTTTTTTCCCCCATTAAAGGAGCTTAGGAAACAGGGGGGGAAAAGGGTTTCAGGAGATCATTTAGTCCATCTGCTTCTCAATATAAAAGAATGGAGAAGGCTGGTTGCTTTTCTGCTCTGCTTTTTGAAGATGAGTTGGATCAAAGCGAGATGTTCTTCCAGGTGTGATATTTGGGGACCCCCCTCCCCAGCTCTCTGTGTCATCACCCAGGAATTTCCCAATTTCCCAGTGTTTAACACCACCTTCTCTGGTTTGCTTCTTCAGCCCTGTAAGGCTGAGTGTTTCTTGTGGGGTTTCCAATCCATTTTCCTCAAGGAACCCATTAATTGGGGAAAACTCTGCAAACGAGGAAAAGCAACCGCAAACGAAGGGCGGAAGATTAATTCCAGCAAATTAAGCAATATGGGGGCTGCAGCATGTGCAGGTGCCCACCCTACGGTGATGTCTGACTTCAGTCCTGGCTTTCTGTGCTTTGCTTGGTCTAAAATCCTCCTGTTTTTAATAACAAGCATGTTATTAATGTTTTTAGCACCAGAGCTACGTGATACAGGGCGATGCTGCTCCGTCGAGTGCCGCGGCAGCAGGGAGGGATGGAGGCAGCGCTGGGGTGATGTGGTCCCATCACTGTGACCCTGTGCTGGGTACTGGGGACACTTCTGCTTCTGCTGTTGTGAGTACAAACTCACAATGAAGTGAAGTGAGTACAAACAGGGCTGGGGGCAGGAGGAGGCAGTGGCACATCCTTTCCCACCGCGCTTTCGGGAGGAAAAGTGAGCTCAGAGCGTGGTGACGTTAAATCTGGGATGGAGCCGTGTGCCAGGAAAAGGGGAAGGAAAAAATAGAGAAAAAAAAAAAAAATCCCTAGGGCCAAAGGGAAAAATTCCTCAAGTGTTATTTCATCGCTGAGAAGCAAATTGAACTGTATTCAGGTCTTTGAAAGCGAGGAGCTGCCAGCTCTGCTTCAAACCTGATAAGTGATTTCCATTTCTTGTTTCTACACTTTCCTCCAAACTCTGCTTCCCCCCTTCTGCAGACTGGATTAAAAAGTGTTATTGATTTTTTTTTTTTTTTTCTGTTTATTTTTGCCTTTTTTTTCCTAGAACTTGTAAAATCAATCCTGAGCAAACCTCTGCTTTGCTTTCCCAATGGTGCTGGGTGAAAGCACTTGATTTAAACTCAGTGATGGGAGCTGCGGCTGACCTATTTTCCGCACGTTTCTCTGCCAACGGTAGCAAAAACGTTGTCACATTTAAAGGTGCTCTTTGGTATTAAGGTCAGGGGATCATTTGTCTGTTAAACTATCCAGAATCAAAAGCACTTGCTGAAAATCACAGAGGTGCTGCTTGGGCTACTGGGTATTTATTTCATTATAAAGACTTTTCTAGTTGGTTTATTTTCCAGTGGCCGATTGCTTCGTCGCGTTGTCACATCGCTCTGTCTGTGTCCTCCTGCCCAAAGGCGGTGGAGAGGGTTAAGTTTTTGTGCTCAGTGTCAGGGAAAGCAGCCAAGAAATTTCCTGATTCCAGTTCAAAAAAAGCATCAGATTCTCTCTCAGGGAGAAGGGATCAAAGGTTCGAAGCGGTTCTTGGTTGGAGGTCAGTTTTGCTTCTCGATTGTCCAGGCGCACAACAAATAAATCCACCGCTGTCCCTCAAACCTGCACGCAGCTGAAATGGGTCAAATAAACAGGTTTTGTTCCGTTTGACACCCCCAAGTTTCCTCTGTTCCCCAGCCACGGTGCAGCATCGCCCCAGACGAGCTTTGCTGGATCTCAGTGGGACTGTGTCCCTTCCCCAGGGCTCCGTATCGGGGCCAGCTCTGATTAATGTCTTTATCCATGATCTGGGCGAGGGGATCGAGTGCACCCTCAGTCAGTTTGCAGAGGACACCCAGCTGGGTGGGAGTGCTGATCTGCTGCAGGGTCGGGAGGCTCTGCAGAGGGATCTGGACAGGCTGGTTTGATGGGCCAAGGCCAACTGTGTGAAATTCAACAAGGCCAAGTGCCGTGTCCTGCACTTGGGTCGCAACAACCCCATGAAGCACTAATGGCTTGAGAAAGAGTGGCAGAAAAGAACCTGGGAGTGTTGATTGATAGCAGCTGAACATGAGCCAGCTTGTGTCCAGGTGGCCAAGAAGGCCAACTGTGTCCTGACCTGGATCAGCACTAGTGTGGCCAGTAGGACCAGGGAAGTTCTCTTCCCCCTGCACTGGGCACTGGTGAGGCCGCAGCTGGAGTGCTGGGTTCAGTGTTGGGCCCCTGAGTCCAAGAAGGACATGGAGGTGCTGGAGCGTGTCCAGAGAAGGGAACGGAGCTGGGGAAGGGTCTGGAGCACAAGTGTGCTGAGTTCCCTTGTGGCTGAGGGAACTGGGGGTGTTGAGGCTGGAGCAAAGGAGGCTGAGGGGAGACCTTGTGTCTCTGTGCAAGTCCCTTGGAGGAGGGTGGAGAGAGGTGGGGGTGGGTCTGTTCAACCAAGGACCAAGGGACAGGACAAGAGGAAATGGCCTCAAGTTGCACCAAGGGCAGTTGAGATGGGATGTGAGGAAGAATTTCTTTGCTGCAAGGGTTGTCAGAAATGGATCCCCAGGTTGGATGCTCAGAGCTGGTGCTGGGTGCAGCTGGGCTGTGGCCCGACACCATCCCTGTAGCACCATCATTGCTCTCCTAAAATCCCAGCATGCCAGGTATTGTTTTTCCCCACTCCCAATCCTGTTGTCTCCTGGTTTTGGACAGCAAAGGACATCACTCCGGGGCAGAGCTGCCTTGAGGTTCCTCCAGCTCCATCCCAGGAGGAGGCGATGGCATCTCCACATCTCTCAGGCCACGGCCATGCTGGTTTCAGGCGCTGGCGCTGCAGCTGCTTGTGATTTTCCCACTGCAGATCCTCACCCTGGACCAGCTCCAGAGGTGGAGCTGAAGGAAATTCCTTCCAGCTGCTTGAGGTCAGGGCTTCGCTTTTCTTTTGGGGTTCACGAGGGGGATTTATTTATTTTTTTGCCTGTGAATTCATCGCAGCCATCTCCTGCTGCTGCTTGTTAAACACCTGGGAAAATCAATTTTTTAAAAGATTATCCTATTAGGCATGAGCATTAAATAACCTTGTGGATTTATTGCTTGGAGGAATACCCAGCTTTGCAATACAGTGCAGGTTCCAGTATAGGCTGGGGACAGACC
>NW_010296866.1:420-9454 GCF_000700745.2 Antrostomus carolinensis | reverse complement strand
ATTATTATTTCTTTATAAAACCCACAAATCATGTTATATGCATATCAAAAAACCGAGCAGCAGTGCCAAAGCTTAAGGAAGCAGGGATTAGTTAGATAACACACTAAGCCAATACAACATGCTTTGGAAAGCCTTCTTACTTTGCGTGCCAGTCAACATATAAGAAGAGGGAGGGAAAGAATATTCTGAGAGTTCTATGGTACTTTTGCAGAGTCTTTTATTGATGGTGATATCAGAAACCTCAGTCCTGATGTCCACTGAAGAAGCCACACCAGAGGTATTTGGTTTTCCTCGCCCACAAAATTGAGACCGTGGCTTTACTGTGATTTCAGCAGCTGGTATATTAATGCTAGCACAACTTTTGGAGTTCTTCTTGCCAAGTAAACTCAGAGACCTGCATATTTGCTTCGACCCGTGATTTTCATCAAACAGCTCTTTCTGCTGAAGAGTTGAGGCAGACACTCTCATGATACCAGGGGTTTGGTTTTGGTGTGTGTTATCAAAACCAAGCTCCAGTACAGAACTAGCTTTGTGCTCACATGGTAGCGATTGTTTTCCATTTCTTGTGCCCAGAATGGTGTTCACACCACTTTGCCTGAGGGAACCAGATTCTCCTTTATTACATACACTTGAAGTAGGAGCTCCAATTCTTTCCAAAGAATAACATCTCGTCCTAAATGGTTGAGGTGGATCTTGTTCATTCCTGAAACCTGAAAGATTCTGACAGCTTCCAGCTATTAGAGGATGAGCACTACCTGGTTTACATGACAGTTTACACTGCTGCAGTTTCCTTGCACATTGTTTTTGAATAATTATCTCTTTTGAAGAAGGTTTCCTGGAAGCTTCATATTCTTTCTTTTTTTTGTCAGGCTCTTTGCGAAGTAGGCTTAGAAGAAGACACTCAGTTGACTTGAAAGAGTTCAAGTGAAGAATTTTTGAAGGTTGAGAGTCACATTTCTCATCTTGGACAAAATGTTTTCCACTGCATATATCTGGAATTGTGATGCAGCCACACATAACTATCAGAAAATGAAATATAAGTTAAGATGCAAGTGGTATGAAAATGAACAAGTTCAGAAAGTAAGTTGCTAACTGAACAGAGAAGACAACAAATTGAAGACACTAGTTTATAGATGACTCTGTTAGTAAAACCTAAGAAAAAATGAGCTCAGTCCAAAAGCAATCTAACAAGATAGTAGCAACCAACATGCAGGAATAAAGAAAGTTAACACACTGCAATAGTGAGGAACAGACAGGAACCAGCACCTATTTTTAAATTATGGTTACTGCATATTTAGAATGTTAGCTCAGACAGGAGTTTTTAGAGGATATTAAGAGACAGAACTACATTTCAATTAATACAGTAATACAGAATGATAGCATTGATGATCTTCCTCAGATTCAAGCTGTCGTACAGATTAGGGAGTCAAAGTCTGCTTTGAATTATAGGTTTGTTTTCCAGTTGATATAAACTTAGACTTGCACTGATTATTTCTAAATTCATACATACCTAGAATATTAACAAACAGTTCATAGTATTCAAAAGTAAGTAATGGTTCAGGGAGACTGAGAAAGTAATCAGCAACCGTTCTGAACACATCCCGTTCAAACCCACTGTAAGTTGGTTGGCTCATGTCATTATTTCTAGGCCCTAAAAAGAGGTGAAGAAAGAAAATTCACAAAAGCATTTACTCTCACAATTCCATTATTAAAAAAAGAAATTTAAAAAAAAAATCAACATAAGTTTGTTCTTGTAGGAATGACAGTTTCACAAGGAAAGAATCATGTCAGCAATATAGAAATACTTTGTTTAGCTCAGCACTGTCCTGCTTCTAGGCAAAACCACTATAGAATATTCTACACAGCCACTGAGGAGTTGTGCTCAGTTCCAACAAGCTGTTCCACATCAGGAAAAGAAATGAAAATACATTTATGCCCTTTATAGGTTCCTCAGCAAAATAATCACAGACTTCCAGCATCTTCCAAACTACAGGAATCTTGATCTTGGCTTCCAGATCAAGAAGCTCATGCTGTGGCCAACCCTGAAGCCAGGCAACATACAGATTGTGCTTTACACGTAGGCCAGACAGAGCTGGTCAGTGTCTTTGCCCTTTGTGGGGTCTCCTCTTTTCAACTCCTCTGTTCAAATGGGTCAACAGAAAGTTTTGTTCACCACTATTTCCATGGTGGATCTTTTCTTCAGTAGTGAACAATCCAATAATCCAAGAGATCTAGTTAATAAACCTTGACCATGTTGCTACAAACAAGAAAAAAAAAAAAATGAATGAAAGGGGTCCTGGAACAAATAAAATTTGTCATTGTGTAGCTGTTTAACCCCAGTGTTATACTCCACTGAACTCCTATAAAGCCACCTTACAAAGCCAATTCTAATGAATTAGGAATTTGCAGTTTTAATTGCACATAGAACCAGGGAAAATTTAACTTCTGATATGATCAAAATTTATAATCATAATCACATCATCACACGCTACACTAAAAATACAGTAGAGCAGTATTCCTCCTGCCAGGGTAAGTATTCTTAGTTTTCACTGTGCAAAGTAACTATTTGGTTACAGTACAGCTCACAGATGCACAAATAAAACCTCCACTTGAACTAATTCACTCAAATTAGAAATTGATAATTCAAAAAACCAAAAAGCTTGCTTGCAGTTTTAATCTCCTGAATACAAAGACATTTTAGTTCTAAATACAGGACTGAGGTGGGAATTAAGGTACTGAAACACTCACAGACCAGTGCTCAGCTCTATTTTCCACTTTGATTTCAATCCACTCACCAGGCTCTTCCCTGGATTGTAACAGTGGATTGTAACAGTGCTCTTCACTTAAGAGGCTCTATGTCTTTGGGAATGCTGGTGAAGAAAAATAGCAGGGCAAGCACACATATAAAGAGCTCATAATCTCAGATTTCATTTGAGAGGCACTCATCTAACTCTAGCATGCCCTGTTAAGCCATTTCAAGAAGTAGCTTTATTAAAAAAGAAGAAAAAAAAAAAAAAAAGAAAAAGAAAAAAGTCAGTCTAATTGTCCACTGCTTCTCCAGAATCCTTTCAAAGCCTGCTTCACAGAGATGCAAAGCTCATGTAATTGTGATCTGTGTAACACCATTTCAAACACTTCTGGCAAAGGGAGGGACTTTGTCCAAGGGCAGGGAGTGACAGAACAAGGGGTGATGGTTTGAAAGTGGCAGAGGGGAGATGGAGCTGAGATGTGAGGAAGAAATTGTTTGGTGTGAGGGTGGTGAGACAGTGTCCCAGGTTGGCCAGAGAAGCTGTGGCTGCTCCTCCCTGGAAGTGTTGAAGGCCAGGTTGGATGAGGCTTTGAGCAACCTGGTCTAGTGGAAGGTGTCCCTGCTGCTGGCAGGGGGGTTGGGACTGGATGAGCTTTGACGTCCCTTCCAACCCAAACCAGTCTGGGATTCTATAAAGAAGCCTAGAAGACAGGTTCCGTGAAGCTTCATAAAAATCAATGGCACTATAAAGGAGAAAGACTATCAGACCACACAGGTCTGCTACAGCACGTGCTGGAGAACAAACCCACTCCTTTATTAGCAAGGGAATCCACATCAGCCTGGATTCATTAGGAATTTATTCATTCCTGGAACCATTAGGAATTCAACTTCATCAGAAAGTGCTTCCCCCTCCAAACTGTGTGAAAATCTCTGCTAATTGCATTACTCCACATTAAATACTTCCCCAGTAGTTCCAAGGCAGCTGCTCGAGGACACGTAACACTCATGCCTTAGGTAACCCATTCTTCTTTTCTCAAGTTTAAGGTTTAACATCATGCTTTTCTGAATTTTATATTAAGCAAATACACAAAGAAAACAAAAAAAAAAGCATGAAGATTTATGTAAGTTGTAAGCACCTGCAGTTTTGCTGCTTGATATTTCATACATTAATACCAAAAGAAGGGATTAGTGCAGACTGACACTTACTCTGCAGACAAGGAAAGTTCTGTTCTGCCACAAAACCTACTGAACAGCTAAAATATCCAACTTTAAGGATCCAGCTCATCTCCTACGCAGTGATTGGTACGGCATTGAAGGTTTTCATTTTCCACAGCTGAACTGTAACTGTAAGTGGTGTCTCACTGGGTTTAAAGCACAAGATTTTTCTGAAGACAGTTTGAAGAAAAAGGTGGGGAAGGAGATCAGGAGGTACCAGAGGAGCTACACTCCAAGTCCAGGGTCCAGGAAGAGATGAGTAGAACTCCTCCTCCTGTTCTCGTGACAAACTGAGTAAACTATAAAGCTGACAATACAAGTGTGCTGCTTTCTTCTCAAGCCCTTTACAAAGTTTTGTTTGATTTCTTCTAAGACAAATAAAAAACTAACTGGTTTTCTGTGAATTGGCTTCCCCAGTTTAATATGAAATGTAGGAACTGGTTTAGTCCAACTCAAAGCCAGTAACTAGAATGGGAAAGTCTCTTTACATCTGAAAAGCTGCATCAGAGGAAGCCACACACAGGCTTTGCCCAAGTACTCAAGTTTTCTCCCTGCCTGACTCTTACATTAACAGGAATTACTCTTCTAAAAACCAGTCCTTAACTTTTTCATGGCCTCAGACAACATGCTTCCACTGAGAGCTCAGAGCTTAATTAATCCTCCTGTATATTTCACAGATTAAGGAATGCTGAAGCCCCTCTTCTTCCACTAATTTAATCTGTTCACATTGCCAAAAATTTGTGTGCAGAATGAGACGATGCAGCCTAGAAGCAGGATAACCAGCTAGACTGCTAAAGGACTGGTATCTTGATTACCTAAAATATGATATCTTTAACAGATCTGAACTCTGTTAGGTTATGTTTCTGTGCTATAACTTGATATCTATTGCTTTCTTTGCCTCTCAACATATCAAGGCACTTGGATTATTTGAATTTCCAAAACGAGGCATCACAATTGATCTTAACATACAAGTATATTTCACTTTCAACTCAAAATAGGTTTCTGGAACTTAAAAGCTATTCAGTGACTTACAGTATGCGAGGCATTTCATAGCTGACAACACCCAGTGAGGGAGATCCTCTAAAATAAACAAACAAACAAGTACATTATTTATACATAACTCCAAAGACTTAATAGCTAATACAAATAATATCACATTATTTTGGGGAAAAAAAGCGTTAAAGACCATGAAAGCTATTATTTTAATTATTATTTATTGTCTGTTGTGATAGCACCATACAAAATTTTGAAGTAAAACCAGAAAAAAATTAAAACCTTACCTGACTTGTTCTGCAAAATAACAACACCATGTTTGCTCGTGTTAGTCACGTTGTATATGACATATTCGGGAATGATCTGTGTTGGCTGCAAAACTTCCTCCAAAGATGGGAGGCCTAAAATGGTTTGCAAACTGTGGGGAGGAAGAGAACAGATGTTGTCTAAAAGGTTTGCTAGTAACTAATGAAAAGTTCTTTCCATATCTATTCAAACACCAGTGACTTGATAACTGTTTAATACATCCTCACTTCCAGAAGGACAATTTGAGGACACACTTTTTCCTGGGATAAATACAAAAAAAATCAGTAAGAAAGAGCATCTATGGGAACCTATATCTGGGGAAGGACTTTTCAAAAGGGCAGTTAGTGACAGAACTAGGGGAAATGGGTTTAAGCTGAAAGAGGGGAGGTTTAGATGAGATATTAGGAAGAAGTTCTTCACTGTGAGGGTGGTGAGACACTGGAACAGGTTGCCCAGAGAAGCTGGCAGTGTTGAAGGCCAGGTTGGATGAGGCTTTGAGCAACCTGGTCTAGTGGAAGGTGTCCCTGCTGCTGGCAGAGGGGTTGGAACTGGATGAGCTTTGAGGTCCCTTCCAACCCAAACCATTCCATGATTCTATGGTACTTAAAATATATTTCAACACAACAAGAAATTTCAAGGAATTTCTTAAATGCAACAATCCACTGCTAATAAACACATTAAAAGCACATGTAAACAATAGTTAGTAAAAAATATTCAATTTAAAACATAATTTTAAAAATTTCAAAAAAAATTGGCAAGCCAAACACTTGATTGGGCCATGCCATGCCCAAAGCACGTATACAAGAAGGCACTTTTTACAACATCTTACTTACTGGATTAGAATGATATTTCTCCAAGTTTCTTGCACATATTCCTGGCTTATTTCCTTCCTATGCAGTGTGTCTTCCTTGTTTTCCTGTGGGTTTGTTTTTTCTAAATTTTCCTGAAAATGAGTGGTTGATACTGTAAGATAAACAATGCTCTTAAGAGAATTCAAAATTAAGTAAAAATTGTTCTCAAAAGAGTAGAGCATTCTGCAGAACTTTGAATTTCCAAAACACAATGCAGGGAGTAATCTTAACAGTCTCAGCACTGAAATGTAACCACACTCAGCTAAAAAACAAATAAGAACACTATGAAAAAAGACCTAATCAACTCAGAAGTCAGCAATTTAAAAGATAGAAACACATCAAACCCCAATGTATTAGTAGGTGAAGTATTTTCCCTTTGTGACATTCACATTCACGTCCCAATGTGAATTCACATGTGCACGAATCTGAAAAGAATAGAGGGCCAAACACTCACATTCAATCTTTTTCAAAAAGCACAACAGTTCAATAATTTGTGCCTTTTACTTGTCTTAAATGAAAAAAAATATATTAACAAGAACATATTGTCCTGATCATTTCTAGAACTCCACCTTCCAGCCCTCCCAATACTCTAAGATACTCTAGCAGGGAGAACTGGGCACTGAATGAGACAAAAATAACATAGAACATCCTTACATATAGATACACAATTAAAATTCTATAATCTCAGATCATACTGATGCAAAACCAGCCCTGTACTCCCATGGGGGTGGCTGTGGGGTGTGTGTGTGTTAAATGACCTTTCTAAGTGACATGGCTGCATTAATCACACTCTCCCCTCTCCGTTTCTCTTCTCAACAAATTATTGCCAATAAGTTTACCAGAAACAGTTCTCATTGGTTTAAGAGTGAACTTAATTTCTTCTGTCAAATACACAATCTTTCACTTGCTGCCAGCATTTAAAAAATGCCATGTTACAGTTACAGATGGTTTTACATGTATGTATTTGATTTGAATACTTACAGATTAGTTAATAAAATCTTTTTGTACATGCAAGAGAAACAGCACACATCACCAAAATATTTAATTATAAAATACAGAGGTATCTTTCTGTTATACCTTTATCAATGTTCCATTTCACTGTCCATAAGAACTTAAGCCATTTATTTCTTAAGCTAGAAGGGAAGATGACACAACAGCACAGCATCATGAAAAGATGATTGCTTCTAGGTTTTGGTTTTTTTAAAGAATAAAGAAAACACATAGCAACTGTAATTATGTAAGAAACATAAGTTATTACCAGAGACTGCAGTAACTCATGTTTTTTGAAAGTTCTCCTGGATAAATGTGGCAGTTTAAGAAGTCTTTCTTTGTCTCTAGAGAAGTTTTCCAAGTTTTCTTTCGGTGGACATGAGCTTGGTAGAGGTTTAACTGGAGATGTTGAAGGAAATCTGTAATGAATATGTTTAGAATGGATTAAAACTATAAAAAGGTCAATTGACCAAAAGCATACCCTATCAGTGTGATTCTGTAAGACTCTGAAAAGATTCAGAAAATTAAGAAGAAAAACTGTGGCATTTTCTCTTTAGATCACTGTTTAACATCATCATACTGTAAATTAGCTTTGGGCTACTTGGTTCCAAAGTTAAGTTGAAGATACTCAGATATTTAAACAGCACTGAGAGCAGAATTTGAGGAGAGAAGGCCATTAATACCTTTAATTTAAGCATTTAGCAGAGACTGTTTCCCACTTAAGACTTTCTGTGAAACATACAAGAGAAGTAAACACAGGACTGGAGGCACAGGGTGAAGCTACTGCAACAAATTCTTCTTGGCTCCCCCCAAAGCACTGAAGTGTAGCACACCCGCAGTGACAAACTGATCTAGGCAAAAGCATGGCAGCAGCCCCCAGCACGCAGGATGCACGGTCTGCACCGCAGTCAGAGGCAAGTAAAATGGTGAGCAGAGTAAAACAGTGCTAATAATTCATTTATCCCAACTGCTCAACCCAAAGCAGGATAGTTTTGAGAATCTGAGCATTAAGATTTTTAAATAAACCTGAAGAGCTCTGTTAACTGGTCTTCATTTCAGTACCTGTAAAGTGCACCATTGTCTTCTAAATTTTCAGATCCCCATCTCCCTTTTATATCTTCAATTACATGATTCTTGAGAAACTTTCTTAATAACTGAACAGTCTGCTGCCTAGTAACTTCAGGACCAAAGTTACTGTTACTCCTTAACACTTCATGAAGCCAGTCTACAGCTTCTGATGCAGTAAAACAGCTTCCATGTTTTTTGAAATGTTGCCTGTGTTTCCTTAACGGCATTCCAGCTCGGAAATATTTGGTAATTTCATTCCACTGCATGGGAAACAAAACAGCAAAGAACGTAAGGTTAAAGCCTGAAGTTGATCACTGTAAGTATTAATTGAAGCAATATTATATTATTAAGCATATAAATTCCCTGGAGGGACTGAAGAGTCGAGTAGACATAGTGCTGAGGGACATGGGTTAGTCATAGGGGACTGGTCAGTGTTGGGTTCATGGTTGGACTCCATGAGCTTCAAGAGCTTTTCTAATCCAGGCAATTCTATGATTCTGTAAAATCACAACGTTAATGCTAACAAATGCTGATAGCTATTTTAAAGAATGTAGCAGCATTAATATAGAAACATTAACATTCAGATTAAAAAAAAAAAACCATAAACATTTAATTTAGGTTTTAATCTCATTCTTCCATAACTGAAAAATAAGGTTAAAGTTTCACAGACATGCCAAGTTTTACTGACCCAGTCCACACTGGGTCCCAGCATTTACATCAACTCAGTTTCCTGAGGCACTCTCAAACCTCTGCCTTCAAACTTGGAGCAGCCCTCAGACACAGAATGCCAGACTGGTTTGGGTTGGAAGGGACGTTAAACACCATCCAGTCCCAACCCCCCTGCCAGCAGCAGGGACACCTT
>NW_010296866.1:0-385 GCF_000700745.2 Antrostomus carolinensis | reverse complement strand
CCTCCCCCACCTGGCCCAAAACCCCTCCCGGGGGGGACCAGCCACAGCTTCTCTGGCCAACCTGGGACACTGTCTCACCCGAGATGAATCCAGCTGTCAAAGGACAGAAACACCAGTTCTAAACTGTAAAATATTTTACGTCTTTCCTATTTACTCGCACAAAATTCAGTGACACGCTGTAACTAACAGGCTCCTGTTCCTGAGCTGCTCTCACCCGCTTTTCAAGCACCAAGACGCTGCCACCACCGCAGGCCCGGCCCAGGGAGGGCCGCAGAGCTCCCGACATGTCGCGACAGCGGTCACAGGGAGGTGGGGGGATGGGAGGGGACAGGGCCACCCCCTGTCCCACAGCACACGCGCTGCCCTCACCCACAACGCCCAACGG
>NW_010296865.1:0-420 GCF_000700745.2 Antrostomus carolinensis | reverse complement strand
GGATCGCTCCACCTATCGTGCTCGCTGACTCTGCAAAAACTTTATACTAGCAATATATGCATATTCATTGCTTTTCTAAGAAGTCATTAACGTATTATTTACCTTTCCAGGAACTCATTAATATATGTGAATGTCCCTTACGGATATGCAATTCCTCTCTCTGGTGGTCGTCATGGTCTTCTGGTGGTTGTCGATAGTCTTCATCACAAGGGAACAAATGTGAATGTGCTCCTCTGCACGTGACAGCACATGCCTGCAGTTTTCCCGTGCTTCAGGCCACCCAGAAAAAGCATCTACAAATAGCAATATGTATTTGAACCAATTTCACGTGGGTAATTCAGAGAAATCAACTTGCCAGTATTTTCTTTTTCTGTTTATACAGGTGCAGACACTTTCATATCCTTCATAGGTAGCAACAAG
>NW_010296864.1:366-590 GCF_000700745.2 Antrostomus carolinensis | reverse complement strand
CCAGGGGGAACTCAACCTGGGGGGCCAGAGGAAGGGTCTGAGTTAGGAGGGCACATGCCAGCTGCACCCCACTTCCCCTGCCAGTGGGGACCAGGACGTGCAGAAGGTCTGGATGTGGCACTGCCCTCAGCTCAGTGGGTGCACGTACCCCTGGTCCCCATCCCCGTGGTCACCCAGACCCCAAGCACGAGGAGGCAATGGGGGTGCAGGGGGTGCCCCCCGGG
>NW_010296864.1:0-221 GCF_000700745.2 Antrostomus carolinensis | reverse complement strand
AGTGGGGGAAACGGGTTTTCTTAATCACCTGCTGGGGACAGGGACTGGTGCCCATGGGGGACAAAGCACCCGAGTCTCTGGGTCCCAGCACCCAGCACCCTGACTCACGGCTGTCTCCAACGTGTGCCCACAGCACGACACCCGGGCAAAGGGGTCCGAGGTTCCTGAGATGTCCCGGGGGGCCAGGTCCCTGTGGGAAAGTGGGGGTCAGTGGGGGTCCC
>NW_010296863.1:0-3510 GCF_000700745.2 Antrostomus carolinensis | reverse complement strand
GTTCGTGGTCTGCTGGATGCCTTTCTATGTGGTGCAGCTGGTCAACCTCCTGCTGCCCGGCCGCCTGGATGCCACCGTCAACAACGCCTCCCTCATCCTCAGCTACTCCAACAGCTGCGCCAACCCCATCCTCTACGGCTTCCTCTCCGAAAATTTCCGGCACTCCTTCCATGGCGTGTTGCGTCGCTGCCTTGATGCCAGCCTCTGCTGCTGCCACACTGAGGAGGGGGCTACTGAGGAGGAAGAGGAGGAGGAAGAGCCTCTCGACTACTGCGCTGCTCCCCGGGGGGATGACAAGGGCAAGGGCTGCATGTGCCCACCCCTGCCCTGCCAGCAGGAGCCTGTGCACCCCGAGCCCTGCTGCAAGCCTGGACCCCTCCTCACAAAGACCACCACCTTCTAGGGTGTCCTCACACATCTCTGGCCCCTGGGCAGGCGTCTACACCAGGCACGGGCAAAGGGGACCCTGGCTGGAGAGGGGGCATATTGCCGTGCCCCACACCGCTGGTCCTCACCTGTGCTGTGCAGTTCAACAAAATAAAAAGCCATAGGACTGGCCTGCGATACAGTTAATTACATCGACTGAGTAATTATTGCCATTACCTTTGGCACCAAGGAGCCTCTGCTGGGATCAAGGACAGTGAGGACTTCAAAATGCATTAGTGAACAGTGACTAGCCACGGGGCAGGTGCCCTTCCAGAACAACAAAACACAAACTTCCCATTCCTTCCCAAGATGTGCTCTGGAAGATGGAGAAAAGCCCTAAAGCCCTTCAGCCCCGCTGCGTCTACAGGAGACTGAGGGGGTAGGACCAGACTGGACCGCTACATCAGCTTCCCAGGGTGTTGAGAGCAGAGGATCTTATTGACTCATTTGGGTTCCTCTTATGTAAGGGGAAAAAAAAAAAAAAAAAGGGTTTCTGAGCAACTGAGATCAGAGCTGGAGACTACACAAACTGAGCCTTGGCAGGTGCCAGGGAGTCCCAAACCTCCCTTCAGCTAACAGGGAAAGGAAAAAACTTAGGTCCCACCAATAAACCTCCCTCGTCCCTCCAAATTCCCTGGCAAAGGAGTTTTAGCACCACAGGACCAAAACTGTATTTCCCACAAGAAACTCCAGGAGAACTAAATCCGTCTCTCTTTGCCACAGGTAAACATCACCTCTAGTGGTACTTGAAACACATACCCATAGAAACTTGAGCTGAAGAACAACAGCATTGGGGATATACCCGCTTGGCTGCACTGAGGTAGCATTAAATTAACCATTTCCAGCTTATTTGGTTTTAACTTTGTCTTTTTAACGTTATTCTTGTTCTCCGTTATTTATGGCTCATTCCTTCTATTTTAATCACACTGGTGAAATAACCAGCAGGACACGTTTTCAGCCTGATGCTCCGCTGAGAGCTCATAGCAACTTTTTTTTTTTAATCCAGCAAGATTTGTGACTTCTGGAGCTCTGGCTGTGAGACGGGCCGGCGTTCAGTGAGGAAGGAGAGGAAGGGGAGAAAGAATATTTCATTAGCAGCTTTCTATAAACCAGCTTTATTGGTCTACACACAAAATCACCATGTGATTGTGCATCGCGTAGGGTATATTTCCAATAAATAAATAAGTATTTACAAATGTGCTGGGTGTATAAAACAGTGGGTTGAACCATTTACATTAGGAAAAGTACGAATCATACAACGCTTATCTTTTTTTTTTTTTCCTTGGAAGCTGCAACGTAGCTTTATCATATCGGGAGGGGGAAATGCTGTGTGATAGCAAGCTCACTTAGCACGTAAGGGGAGATGTGGGGGGACACAGCTTCCCCTCTGAGTTCTGAAGCCCCTCTGCAGCATCCAGCCCTCCCCAGTTCGGACCCCAGGCTTGCAAAACTTCCTGCGGGAAAGCCAAGCGCCGCTGCAGGCTGATATTTCACGGGCATAAAGCTGTCAGCACCCACTCCGCCGCTCGCCCCGTGCCCGCACCAAGAGCCTCTGGCTTCACCCCACCACGGCTGCCAGAGCAGGACCCCCCAGCCCTGCCAGCTCTGCCCAGAGCTTTGCAGAGCTGTCCCTTGTCTTCCCACCCAATGATAGAGCTGCAAAAACACCTAAAATACTTTTCCAAAATTCCCTCCAGCCCGTGGCTGGGAAGCAAGCAGTGGTACGGATCCTGCACCCCGGGAAAGTTTTGTCATGAGCTTTGATGTGAATTAGGCTCAGCCCTCAGCCGTGATCTGGACAAGACTAAAGGAAAAACAGGAAAAAACCCTGTGGACAGGAGAGGTCCATTAAGTGGGTTTGTAAAAAAATTAACCCAACAACAGCAGAACATCACAGAACAAATTGTGTGGGGAGCACGAGGCTCCCTAGCACTGCAAACAACCTTTCCTACCACAGGAAAAATTACGCTGGCATTCTCAGTATCCTTATTTAACCTCTGCATCCTCAAAAAAAGCCCTGAATGGTAAGGGGTAATAGAAATCAGGCATGTTAGCCCTCACGTGGTGACGCTCAGCAGGGTCCCCACTGTCACTAGTGATTTAAGGTGAAAAGGGCTCAGCCGCCAGAAGTGAGAAGCAAAAGATAAGGGTGGGGGGAACAAAAACTGACATTTCTGCAGATGAGGCAGAGTGGGGCAGAGGAGTGAGGCAAAGTGCTGACCACACTTTGTTCCTTCTTCCATCACCCATTAGTTTAAAAAAAACCCTAAACCGAACCAGGAGAAAGGCAGGAGCATACCAGCTCCTCACCACCCCAGGAAAACCACCATCTCCAGCCCGGCCGAGAAGAGGGAAAACTGGGGGCAGGTGACCTTCCACGGTCAGCAACGACTCAGCTGGCCATGGCATGCGTGCTCTCGTCCCATGGTCAATGCGGATTTAAACAGTGAGTTCCAGGCGGAGACATCCCTCCTGTAACACACACACAGTTTTTCCTTGAAGCCCCCCCAGATGCTGGCTCAGGAAAAGGAAAGCCATGTGCCTGCCACTGCCTGCCAAGGGAGCAGAAACGGAGAAGCACTCCATGTCTTCCACCTTCTCTGCTCTCTGACGTCAGTATTGCAAGAGATGGCTGGAAAGAGGCAAGTGTTTTTGGAAGTGGGGGTGATCACAGCTTTTCCCTAATTCTCATTATCATTAAAAAGTTGGAGTAGTCATAGAGTAAATGTTACCCAGTTCCATCCACCTCCTCTCTCTGTCCTGCCCCGTCTCCCTACAGTTTCTGTCCGGAGGCTGCACACCCCGAGGTGACTGGCTGAAGTCCCATCTCCTTTTCATGGGGGCCGCTGCACTTGTAATCCATGGTGGCAGGGGGCCTGCAGCGCTTCTTTGCCAGATGGTACCCCAGGGCCAGCAGGGCCAGGGCTGTGGAGAGGACACCCACAGCAATGCCCACCAATGCACCGGGGTGGAGGTGCTCCGCCTTCGGTGGGGTCCGGCTGGGGATGGGCGTCTGGAGTCCAGGCCCAAAATCCCCCGAGTACGCTCCCTCCTCGTCCTCCTCTGGGATTTTGATGCAGTGGT
>NW_010296862.1:0-794 GCF_000700745.2 Antrostomus carolinensis | reverse complement strand
GTCTGTGTCTGTGTGTCTGTGTGTCGGTGGGTGGGTGGGTGGCAGGGTGGTCCGGGCGCTACGGGCTGTGGGAGGGGACGGGCCATCCCGGGGCAGCGGGGGGCGAGTAACCGGACTCCCAGATACCCCTGGGTGCCATCTGCAGGCACTATATATCTATAGGTACATCTATAGGTGTGTATCTATAGGTATGTATCTATAAGTACATCTATAGGTATATATCAATAGGTACATATCTATAGGTACATCTATAGTGTAGGTACATCTATAGGTTTGTATCTATAGGTGCATCTATAAGTGTGTAACTTTAAGTACATCTGTAGTTGTGTATCTATAGGTGTGTATCTATAAGTACATCTATAGGTGTGTGTCTATAGGTGCATCTATAGGTGTGTACCTACAGATGTGTCTCTTTAGGTGTGTATCTTTAGGTATATATCTATAGATGTGTCTATCTATAGGTGCATCTATAGGTGTATATCTATAGGTGTGTATCTTTAGGTGTGTATCTTGTCTATATGTGTGTGTCTATAGGTGCATCTATAGGTGTGTATCTATAGGTGCATCTATAGGTGTATATCTATAGGTGTGTATCTTTAGGTGTGTATCTTTAGGTATATATCTATAGATGTGTCTATCTATAGGTGCATCTATAGGTGTATATCTATAGGTGTGTCTATCTATAGGTGTGTATCTATAGGTGCATCAACAGGTGTATATCTATAGGTGTGTAGCTATAGGTGTGTATCTGTAGGTGTAGGGGATATGGAGATGCAGCCGGTGGGGCATGGGAG
>NW_010296861.1:19097-20023 GCF_000700745.2 Antrostomus carolinensis | reverse complement strand
TTCTCATGGCCTCTGAAATGCCCCTATGCTGTTGTGTATTGATAGCACCTTGGCCTTCCAAACCAAAGTTGTGGGGTATCTCCCACTATGTGACTGCAACCATCGGGCTTCTCTGGATGCTGACGATGGATGAGTGGCTTTCTCCTCCATAAGTCACTCCCAACCCTACAAGGAAACACAAGTCCAGGTTCTGATTTTCCATTTTCCTCCACAGTATTCCCTTCGAGTATGCCAGGTGCTTTGCTGCTTTAGATTTTCTTTATTTTGTTATTTCTCAATTTTATTTTTAAAGCTTCTCTCCCTGATTCACTGGTACGCCATCACTGCACTGGCCATGAAAAATACTGTAAAGTGTTTTGAGTAAAACAAAACACAGCTGCAGACGTGGTCAGTAAGGAAAGTAAACCAAGCAGGTGTGGCCTCTGCAGATCTCTCCACTAAGGCAGGCAGCTTTGGGGAATGGGATTACTAGCCTTGTGCTTTGGAAAGATGGGCAGGTAGATGGACAAAGTGCCTAGAGATATTTAAAAACAAATTTGTAATCCCAGGACTGAGGAACATCAGCAGCTAGAACAAGTCCAGAGGAGGGCCACCAGGATGATCCGAGGGCTGGAGCACCTCTCCTATGAGGACAGGCTGAAAGAGTTGGGGCTGTTCAGCCTGGAGAAGAGAAGGCTCTGGAGAGATCTTATAGTGGCCTCCCAGTACCTGAAGGGGCTACAAGAAAGCTGGGGAGGGACTTTTCATAAGGGCAACTAATGACAAGACAAGGGGAAATGACTTCAAGCTGAAAGAGGGTAGGTTTAGATTAGATATTAGGAAGAAGTTTTTCACTGTGAGGGTGGTGAGACACTGGCTCAGGTTGTGCAAGGAAGTTGTAGATGCCCCCTCCCTGGAAGGGTTGAAGGCAAGGCTGGACGGGGCTT
>NW_010296861.1:8781-19007 GCF_000700745.2 Antrostomus carolinensis | reverse complement strand
ATTCTATGATTCTATGATCAGGAAATAAAGAACCATTTCACAATGCGAGACAGTCCACAAGGAAGCGAATGTAAAAAATTAACTATCTGCAGGTACGTAAGACTTGAATTACTTGAATATAAATGTACATTTACTGTTGGAAGAACATGAGAAGCAGTCAATTTGCACCTGGATCAAAAGAACACATTTCTTAATGGGAAACACAGCCTGTCATGAAAAACTAGGAAGGTTCTCCCAGGGAACTATGCATACAATTGTTATTTAAACCACATTTTGTAAAAAGAAATATTTTGTATTTGCTGTAGCTTATGTGGCCTGGACACTTTTGAGTAGATTGTACCAGTAAGACTATAAAACCCTGACAGTAATTAGTGAATTAAACCAGAAATGCCTCCACTTAAGACAATTGCATAAAATAAAAGTGAAAACAGTGTGAGATCACAACTGGCCCGTCATTAGATCCATCGGGATCACCCTGTGAAGTCAGTAGCAAGGTTGCCACTAATGTTGCCCAGCTGAGGCCAATATCCAAAGAGCCAGTGGGAAGAGCCAGCAGGGAGAAAAATGTTACCCACTGTAAATGCAAGTAATACCAAAATAAGCCTGCTGACTTGGGTGGGGGCTTTTTCAGAAATGATCTAGTCTAGACTCTTCTAGTCTAGACTCATCAGGTCTGATGAGTCTAGACTAGAAGATGATGTCTGATAAGATGTACCTGTAAGGATATAGGTAAGTAAAATCCATAGGTGGGTGAACGGGCACATCACTGCGTGGTCATCCGTGGTGGATCTGGAGCTCTCTCAATGGCCTGGGCTACAATAAAACGTGCAGTGACTCTGATTTCAGGAACAGCTTCCATGGAGTCTTTCTTTTCATTTGGATTTCTTCCTTACATTCTGGCAAGCTAAGTAAAGACATAACTCTGTGACTAATGCTAATGTTGCAGTAGTAAAATATTGGGCAAAAAATAGGAAAACCAGACCTACTTGCCCATAAGAATGATTTAATTAAAGTTTCCACTGTTCCAAAATAGGTATGTTTCACATCATAAAGAATTTTTCTGTCATGAAAATTATTTTCTTAAGGGGAAGGAGAATTTTGTTTGCAGCAAGCTGACTTTATTGGTAGGAAATTAAATATTTCTTTGGATTGCGGTTCAAAATTAATTACTCATTAATGTGGAAAAAACAGCTATAGTCTTGCTGTGGATTCAGAGGTTTCCAACTGGGTGCATCTAATTCCAAGAAGAAGAAGAAGAAAAAAAAGACCTAGAAAGAGTATTATAATTACTGTCATACGAAAACCTGCTTCAGTCCAGATGTAGAAGTCGATACCACAGAAATGTTAGCATCTAGCAGTTTGCTGCAGGGCAATGACAAATGCATCTTACATCTGTTTGCAGAATGGACATATTACATGATCCTTCTAGAATCCTTTGGGTTTATTTTCTTTTTTTCCAAAGCTCCTACAGAAAATGCCAATCTACAATAATCTGAGGTTTTGGACAGTGTCACAGACACCTCTGTATAAAACTTGGATTCTAAACTTGCATACCTTGTACCCTTGCAAATGATTCCACTGAAAGTAATTAAATCAGTGGTGTGAGTAAAAGTTAATGAAGTGGTTCCTAATTTCAGGTTTTTCCCTTATGAACAGAGCTTGTTGCTCTCTGATGACCTAGGGGCTTGCAGTGAGGACAGGACTGACAGAAGCATCAGGTGTTAGGAATTGCATCTTCAGATGTTCAGAGCTGCTTAGCAAGGGAGTCAATCCTCAGAAATCAGAAAACAATAATGGTGACAAATTCTATGTGCAGAATTCCTACTGCAAGTAACAGCTTGCATGCCGAAAGATTTCAGAAGCAGGTATCTATCATGGCTAACTTTCCATTTTCTTCCTAAATTTTATGAATTTGACCAAAGTCTATGTGGCTTCAGCCTTAATAAAAAACAATAAAATTCTGGGATGATTTAGGCTGGAACAACCTCTGAGTGACTTGTCTAATCCAAATAATTCCATTTCAATCCAAATTGATTTCATTATCCCCAAGTCATTTATTTAAATAAGTGGAGTCAGAAGAGATCACAGAGTTTAATTATTGGAAACATTGGTTGGCATGAAGTTTGGAATAAGAATTATTCGCTTTGAAGTCCTTAAGTGCACAGTATTACAATACCAGTTGTCAAGGAACATTTTTTCCTTGGTTAAAAAGGACAAGCTGAGCATAAAATGGAAGAATGAAACCTTGAATTATCCACGTAAGATAATTCTTCCTGTCAACTGGAGAATTAATCACTTTAAATTCTCTTACCAAGTCATTTACTTCTCCATGCAGAAATAGGTGCAAGAACTTGGGGACAAATTTCCTAAAATGTAAAAGTCTGAAACTTTTAGTCAGGTGACACCAAGCAAAGTTTGACTGATATGATTATGCATATTAAACAGTATTGGCCTCACTACTGATGCCCTAGGAAAGCCAATTGTAACTGTTCACCTGTTAAGACTGTAGATTGGGGTAGACACCTGTCATTTAATTACAGAAGGCAATCAGGATGGTCAGGTATCATTTGCTCCTGTCCCTGGTCACCTGCTTGTCCTTCACATGTATAGAAATAGCAAGGTTTGGTAATGGTTTTGCATCTCCTTTGCCACAGCTGACATGATGTTCTAAAACTGAGTCATATCCCCCCTCAACTTTCTCCTCTCCAAGCTGCATGCTCTAGTCTATTTTTAAACTTCCCTTACAAGGCAACTCCACCATCTTGTTCAGTTTAGTTGCCTTCTTCTGGCTCTTCTTTAAACTCACTATGTCCCTCCGGAGATGAACACTGCTCTGCAGCAGCGCAGTGAGAGAGACCCTACAGGAGTGCCATGCCATCATTCAGACAGCCAAAGTAAAGGCTTTGGTTCATGCACCCATCGTTCAAAAAGATGGTGGAAAAGGAAAATAAGGAGTTTGGCTTGACAATCTGGAAGCAGTCACTGGCACAGCAAACCAGAGAGAAAACAGTACTGTGTATGCAGTATTGCTACAATGGCTGGGCATTGCAGTCAGTGAAGTGGGTCAGAGCCCATCTTGCTTTGAGATTTAAGGAGTAATACAACACTGAATATAACTTTAGAAAAGTATCTTGGAAGAAGACTATTCCACTATTCATCTTTTATATTACTATTTCCTTAAATCATTCTATTATATATATATATAAAAAAACAACCCTCCATCCACAGAGGAATCTGCTTTGTGGGTGCTGCTGGTATTTCTATTTGTAGATTATTTTATTCTGCAAAGAGCTTTGCTCTATCCAGACACATTAAAGGAGCATCCAGATTTTCCCAAGCAGACAGCAGTTTTAAGAGCAGGTTTGGAACACTCCTGGAAGCAAAGATCCTGTTGTAAATTTAGTATATAACAAGTTGTACATCAGGTTATTTGCTGTAGATACGTGTGTTTTTCATTTTTTCCTATTGTCAGTTCTAAGTTTGCCACTTTCACTTTTGCCCCAAAACCCTGTGTGCTGGAAAGCATTCCAGCAGATCATCGAGTACATTAAAAAAAATAAAATCAGCCTACTATAATTTCTTTACATTTTGCATCGAGCAAGGGATTATTAGTACAAGTAGCCAAAAAGAAGAATGTTTATTATTTTACTACGCTCACCTCTACAGCAGCAGTCAAAAGTTGTAGAAGAAAAATACTGAAGCTTAAATCTCTCTCCAGATCAGTTTGTTACACAGAGCTCTTGAGGGCAACATCTGACATTTGGCTAGAAAAATTACATGTAAATATACAAACCATACCAACAATTTAATGTCTTTTTTAATTATACAAAAGTCTCCCCCCCCCCAAATTATTCAAACGTTAACAACTGATCCACTTAATACAAAACTAATTCCTCTAGGCAAAACAGCAGAGGAATGTACTTTTCATTTTTAATTAAACATTATAATTGAAAATTATAATATGTATGAATTTGACTAATTATTATTCTAAATGGTGTTTTGTCCTAGTTTCCTAGGCAATCTCTCCACACCTTTGATATGCCACAATGCACTTCCAATACACATGTATAAAGCTGTCTACATGTGCCCTTTAGAAACAAATAGTACTGTTTAGTTTCAGCTGTACTGAGTTAAACAACATCGAGATTACATATAAACCATCAAGTACATTCAAAATCCTGAAGCCTGTGTGACAAGAGGTGACTCCAAATCAGTCTGTCCCCAACCTGAACAGAAGGTGCCTTAAAGGCAGCTCACCCAGAAAGCAATGCGGAGGCTCTGGATATCAGCCCGTATCAGACCTGACAATTCCTCCCATGCTCTTCTTGACAAGCACCTACTGCTCCCTTACCCTGCTAAGTCCAGTGAATCGTGCTCTTAGGCAGCCAAACAAATCAGCAACCCAGAGCATCTTCCCATCCTCTCTCACTCAGTCTTCAGGCTCCACATCACTTAACTCTTCCGTAATATTCAGAACCAGCAAACTGATATACAAACAACCCATTTTTTACTATTGTCATGAACACGAGAAGGCTACAGAATGTACATGGCTCGGAGACCTTGCTCCAAAATCAGGGAGCCATCTAACCTCAGCAAAGGAAACAAATTCAGAGTCATAATCATTTGCTGCTTCCACCTGCTTAGTGGGGAAGGGATTTACCCTGGCTCTGGAAACCTTTTAGGAACAAGGGCTTTATAGTGCTAGGGAGGCAGAGCTGTGAGCCTGGTAGCTCTAACATGATCATAAAGTGAGGCAGGGGACTAATCCCCTTCTCCTAGCTGTTGTGGCTGCTCAGTGACTAAGTGTCACTCTACCCTCATATTAACTAACACTCTCCTCAGAATGAAAATAGCGCTGCCTCCTACTCAGCTCTTCTCCAGCCCATTTACTGTTTGGAATATACAGATTGGTCTCTGCTTGTTTCTTCGGGGGAAGAAGATGGTTGGCCAGGTTCACGAACCACCCCTGGATCCTGACTGTCATCTTCAGTAGCTGAAATAAAAATGACAAATAGAAAAAGGTCAGAGTTAAACACAAACAAACAAGCCAAAACCCCCAAACCCTGTATTTCAGTTTGCATTACACCTGATATCAATCACATTTCCAGAGGTAAATTCTCCATGCAAAATTACTTTTGTCAATCCAGTTTGTCTTTCAAGCCAATTAATTCAAAGGTGCTTGACATCAAGAGCTACAGCTCTCTGAACTGAGATACTGCACTTCAGACAGCAGCTGATTTTTTCAGCCATCCTTAAAGAAATGTAGCAAGAATGCTTCCCGACGGCAAGTGCTGAAGCTGCACTGGAAGAGAAGTATGAGGCAGACTCTTTTGCCTACTTAACCGCAGTGAATCCATGCCATGCCTTTTTAACACTCCTGTGAATTCTCAAAGGTCATGACAGACTAAATAATCCCGTCTTCAAATCCAACTGGGGATTTTCATTTTATATTTACTTGCCAATTTGCATGAAAAGCTCCCTCCTTTCCTCACAAGTGACTCGGGGTTTTGTTTGTTTTTCTGTGACTTGCTCTTTTAGAAAGCCAACAATGCGTGAGCAGACTCTACCCTCAGATGCTCTACTGGCTGTTTTACTGGACATACCTTGTGTTTATTTTGCCAAATTTCCGTAACATTCCGAGTCAATACTGCATTACATTGTGTAACAACACAGCATATACTTCACATCATTGTTGTAAACCTAACTGCCCTCAGTCATTCAACTGCAGTCAACTATTGACTCAAACCTTTCTGGCAGCAGCTTCTAGCCCTTGGAAAATCTTTTTCAGACAGGACATGTCTTTTTTTTTTCTTTTTATTTGTCTTAATCTCAGATTCCCTTTGTGGCAGAGATCACAGACATTTCTTCTCACCAGTTGTCCCCTGCTAGAGTTTTCTACATTCATTTTCCTGTAACAGTTTTGCCAGAAAGCCCATTTCATCTCGATTCTTGAGGTCTCTTTGAAAGAAGGACATTCCCAACTGCAGGTTTGAGTCGGTTCCTTTCTTGGGAAAAAAAGACACAACGCAATCCTAACACATCCCTATGCACTAAATTTTACAGCTTTTCTCTTTTTTCAAGCATCTTGAATACCAGAATCAAAGAATTATTACTTTCACTGTAGCTTCCCTCTACATTCGCATCATCTGCTGGCAGGCTATTTTGTTTATGACCTCACGCAGAAGTATCCCCCCCTCACTGGGTCACAATTGCAAATTCCTACATATCCTGGAGCACAAATGCTATGTAGTGGAATTAATTTGTACTTTCTCCATAGTACTAAGAAAACTGGATTGTTCTCTGAGCAGCATAATGCATGATGCATTGTTTCCTATGGCTTTGTGCCTGGGTTGTGATTTCCCTGGTGTGTAATAAGGGCTGAGGTCATTAGATGGCATTTTGCTCTCTGGGGGGCTGCTCTCATGACCTCTCTTCTCTATCCAGTTGCCTGTTTTCATTATTGTTTTGTCAGTACAACTTCACTTTACCAATACAGGACTGGATTTCCTCTGTTTTCGTCACGCAATACCACTGCTTCTCCCCATGTTCCCCATGTTTATCTGCTACTCCAGCTCCTTTCCATTCCCATAGACTTCAACAGAACAGCTGCAGCTCCCCACAGGAGACATACACTTTCTGATTTGCCTGCCAGCCCTCAGTTTCCTCTCTTCCCCCCAAATTCAGCCCATATTATTTCCCCTCCAGCACACCAGTATCTCCTACATGCTGCATTAAAGTCCTAATGCCTTTGTCAGTATCTTAAAATAACTTTTCATGTCTGTGATGTCTGTAGACACCCCACACTGCCATATTCTTCATATTCCCCTTGTCCACCACATCTCCTTTGGCTTTCCAGCCAGACAAGAAGCAGGTATGCTCTGACTGCTCTGAAGACAGGTGCCTATGGATGGGCTGACTGGTAGTCACTTGGCTGTGGGCCAAGGAACACACGTCAGTCAGGAACTGACTGCAAGGTGACAGCCAGCCAAACACCACGACATGGCTGCAAACAAACCAGTTTGTGGGAGGCATCTGTTTCCCTTGCAGATCAGTATTGTGTAGGCCTGTGATCACAACAGATGTATTTGGCTGAAAATAACTAAGGGGCTGAAAAGTTATGAGAGGACTGACATTAACAGAATATGAGACTGCACAAACCTTACATTTTTGAGAAACCAGGCCAAAAAACCCCCAACCTCTATTTTGTCCCACATGACCACCATCAACATCTTTTCAATTCAAATGAGATATTTACAATCTATTTCTCCTCCCTCTTACACAAGAGATTTGTTTTTTCACTGAGTGATTATTGTAATCTGTTTCATAAACAGTCAGATTAACAATTTTTTATTCTTATGTTCAAGAAGAGAAATAAAGTTGTATTTATTTATCTGCATTTTGAAAAAGAATTTAAAATAAAACTGGCTATTCACTCATCCAGTGCTAGTGGTTAATTCTCTTGAGCAGCTCTACCCTCTTGTGGTCACAGCTAGCTGCAGCCAAATTAAAAACGTGCAAATATAATCACAAATATGTCCACATGTCGGCACAATACATGAAAGAGACCTGAAAGAAAGGGGCACAAAGACTTAACCTATGCCAGAAATTTTAAATCCTGTGAGATTCAATAAAACAACTTGAGATTTTGAAAATTCAGTCTTTCATTTGCAGCAATTAAAATGTAGGATTTTCAGATAAGCAAGAAATATCATATTGTTCATGCTAAGTGTTAGTCTGCATTTTTGTTAACATTTTGTCTAAATTGCAACAGAGACAAATAATTTTTAAAATACATCCTGCAAACTAGCTATTTAGAAAAACATGTTCATTTTGAGAACATCAGCAGATCATATTCTGGAATGGCTCTGAGTCCTGGAGCCTCCAACATCTGCATGAGACCAAGGTGCTTGTCAGCTGGAAAGCCCAAGCACATCAGGCTGCTTTCCCTGAGGCAGCCCTGCCTAGAGCTGTACAAGCTGACAGTCTGTCCTGGGACTGCAGGCTCTCAGGCCTGGCTCCAACACAGGGATCTGGGAACCCCTGGAAACTAGTCAGAACCAGGGTCTCTTGAGGCTTCCACCTCTGTGGTTAGGTATTGAAACCAGGTTAAAACTGAACCTCCCAGGGCTCATCTCATACTTCCTTACCATATGCCTCCTTGGTTGTTTCAGCCAACACGTTCAGTGAAAGGGGAGGTGGGATGTAATGAATCCCCGGCAGAAAATTTGGTGGGATGAACTGAGGCAGAGAAGTGTAGTATCCTTGATGGAAATCTCCACCTCCATCTGGAATCTGCAGAAACACATGAAGCAAAGCATCTTCCATCTAAAGATTCTATCCAGGATACATCTGCAGTATCAAATAATTTCTGTTTCAGTTTTTACCTGTGAAGATTGTTGTCAACCGCTCCGGCGGGAAGAGGACGATGCAAGGAAGACATGCGCACTTAATATAAGTGATCAGCAAGCTCCGTTTATTGATTTTCCACAAAGCCTTATATACTAATCTTTATAATTAGCTCATTCACACTAGGCATTAAGTGATTGGTGATTAACTACATCATACTATTAAGCATGAAAGTGATTGGTTATAATACTAAAGGTTACGTTCACAGACCTGCACTGCTCTCCTGCATGCAGTTCTCACAGGGTCAGCAAAACCATATCAGCGCATCCCGCTTACCAAGGTTACTCCCTCTACAACATTGTTTTCATTTCTTATCCCACAAGGCCAGCCTGTTCTCACCAAATTGCACGTAGCAGCTAACTGTATGTAAGGGAAAATTCCACTCGACTCATGTCAACTAAGGCCTACTAAAACAGACTCACAGGCTCTGGTCGTACCATTCCCCAACAGAAGATTACATTTTTTGTCCATACTGTGGCCATATGCTGCCATGTCCATGCATGTATTAGCACATGCAGTGCCTGTGCTTAGTGTAATGTACTGAAACCGAGAAGTAGCAGCTTCTCTGACCATGTCTCAGCTGAAATTGACCTTCTAAGTCTTCATCTTCTGTTCTGGTTTCTCATTAGAGCAATCGCTTTAAACCAGGAGCAGCTCACCTTCACCACTGAGCCCGTGCACTTGCCACTGAACAAGTCTGGAAGTCTTCATGCATCAGAGAGGCAACCTAGGAAAACGCTCGTTGCCACCACCTCCCTGCCAGTTATGGATTCTCCCCTGAGCCCAGTGAAGTGAGTGGCTCTACCTACACTCACAGGCTGGTGTGCACCACAGGGTGCCCCACAGCCCTCATCTTCTGTCATCACCAGACCTTTAGAGCATGATATAAAACTCATTCCATGTGCAAGGAGAGATTTCCATCCCTCAGGAACACTAGCATCAGAGAAACAGTAGCATTTTTCTCTTGGATCTGGCCATGGACCCTGGCACAGGTAGAGCTTGCATGAGATCTTTCCATCTGTTTCAGGACAGTTAAAAATGAAGTTCGAAACCACATACAGTGATGGTCTAGACAAGGCATTTCCCAACCTGTGTATATCCAGCCTACCAGGATAGTTTATCTGCACCTCAGACTGCTGCTTGCCACCTTCTTTCTGAATACCCCTAAAATGTGACAGGGAATTTCTGGGATTTTCTATGCAAGCATAATAAATCTAGTAGTCTTGAGGGAGACCACTCTACCTTAACATGAACTGATGAATTTCAGTGCAGACACAATGGCGCATGGCAGATGGAAATCTGATAATGTGCCCAACTGTGGTACAAAAACTGGACACCACCAGTTTAAACCAGCATGACTGACAGCACTAACAGGAGCTGGAAGTGCCCACACACACCATTACGACTGACAGGCAACTTAGCATCTTGTTTTTTACAATTTCTGTGTGGTTTGAAGGTGTGGGCCCTATGATGCTAAACAGCATTTTTAATCTGAAACTTCTGTTAACCACAACAATTTTCCACTTTTTTTGGGAAACCAAATGTCTCAAACCAGAAATATCTGACCATGCTGATCCCCTTCCTTGTGGAAGCGGATTTTCCCCACTTCTCTGCAGCTTTGGTGCCTTGCCCAAGCCCTGACGCTCTCCCTCCCCATTAGATTTGTCCTGCATGGGAGAAGAGGAACCTCCCAATGGGCATTCTGTGCCATCTACACTGGCACAACATGACCATACTACGTGTCCAACTGCCATCTTTCCAAAAGGCTGTTGCAGATTGCAGCAGGACATGTAAGTCCCAAAACACTTCACAAAATCTGG
>NW_010296861.1:6835-8746 GCF_000700745.2 Antrostomus carolinensis | reverse complement strand
TTCCGAGTTCAGGTCAGACTATTAGAATCACCATCTGCTAATATTTTCTTCACCATAATATATCAAAATGCTGTGGAGTAACTGGTAAGCAGGCTAACTTTTCATGGATACTTTAACACAACAAGGCAGCTAAAAGTAAAGACAGCAGTATTTCCAGAGGTAATTAAGACCGCTACTTACTGACACAGAAGCTGCATTCCCTGGCCCATAGTTGCCAGGAATGTGTCGGAAACCTCTCTGAAGTGATATCCCTGAAGGTGATGGTGCCCCCCTACAGCTTGACTGATTGAAGGCAAATCCCATGGGAAATGGGTGGTAAGGATATACTCCAGAACACCCAGGGTACACTTTTGGAGGTTCTCTCTCCAGGTATTCTGGGTTGACCATGTATTCTGGAGGAAAAGCAGGGTGAGCTAGGAAACAATCAGAAAAGAACAAATAAACGTATCCATGTCATTCTGTGGAGTTCAATAGAAGTAGCTGTAGGACCAAATTCCACTCTCAGGCAGGAGAATCTGGCCCTTTGATTTCATGCTTAGCTCCTCATGAATATGTTTTGTGTTTTTTTATAAGGAACTAAGGAAAGGTGCAGCACATCATACTGTAATGCAGAATGATCTGTGTTCTTTTCTGCCTTGTGCACTGTGAAGCTAGTCCTTAGTAAAGCACTGGCTTCAGAATCTTATTCTTTGAATACCTACTTTAAGACTTTTAACTAGCAGAATATAACACAAACATCTACAGAAACAGAGTTCTAAATGTAGTCCTGTCACTTCTTAAGTTAATTTACAGACAAAGGCTCAATTTTAGGGATGTACACAGGCAAGGAATCAGTTACTTCCTTTGTTTTTTATCTTGCATCTGGAATCTTCCATGGGTCTTTGAAATATTTTGTTAAAAAGAGAGTGGTTGTTTTAATACAAATAGAGTCTTTCTTGTCTGCACATCCTCCTGTTGGTAGAATTTGCTTTGAGAGTATGTCAGCTTCTGGAGTACTAGAATTATACTATTTGTCCCTAACAGCAGGTTAAAAAAGTTATTAAGGGAAGGATTGACAGGAACATGTACAGCCAGTGTCTTTGATAAACATCATATTCTTAGGAAACAAAGCTAAAAAAAAGGGGGAACAGTTATTGACAGATGAGTGGGAACTAGAGATGTCTGAAATGACTCTCCTTTGGGCTTCTCAGAACATCTCGTCTTGCAGGCTGCCAACTCTCTGGAGGCTCAGACTACTGACTACTGCAGTCAGTAGGGATTTCTGTAAAATTACTATAGCAAATAGTAATAGTATGAAGTTACTGTAATAAACAGTAATAAACTAGACAAGTCACATGAAAGACTCTATTAAAGGAAACAATTTAAGAGGTGACAGACCATACAACTGTTCCACCTGCAAAATCTATGCTCTGCTCTTAAAAACAAAATGCACTTTTACACCAAGTGATCCCAGCCAAGTTCAGTCTTTGCTACAGGAATTAAAGCCAAAAGGTCTCTTTCTTTTACAGTGCTATCATAAAATGTTTGCTTCAGGCAACTGCAGCAGTAACTTCCCCATTTACCTGCCATCGCTGAGCTTTTTAGTATTTTTGTTGCTGGAGGCTTGTGCCTGTTAATTTATAAACAGTGAGAGAGCACTCAGAGAAACATGCATCAGCACCTGCAGAGCAGAGTGGATCACAATTTGATTTCCCTCCCAGGCTAATTTATCTTTCAGAGAAAAGCCACTTGCTTAAGCTTCAACTTTGCAATAAGTGGCAAGGCTGAGCACATTGCTCCTGTCGCTGCAGAGCCATGTGACCCGCATTTCAAACCCTGCAAAAGGCAAAGAATAAATGCAGGGCTGCACATTCAACATGCAAGTTGGGTACCTGTGTCTGCTGAGGAAGGAAAGGGAGAGAGAGCAGGAAT
>NW_010296861.1:6367-6801 GCF_000700745.2 Antrostomus carolinensis | reverse complement strand
GCAAGCGGCAGCGTTGGATGGGTGGGAGAGGGAGATGGCGGGACAGGGGAAGAGGCTTTGGGGCAGGCCCTTACCGTAGTCCCAGAAGGGAGGGCCGCTGGGCGGCGGCGGCCCCCTGCATGCCATGCCTTTGCCGTTGCTGCTGGTGGGCTGGGTGCCCTTCATCTCCTCATGGCCGCTCTGCTCGGGGGCACTGGCCACCCCGGCAGCCACCCTAGGGCCTGCCGCCCGGGGGAGCGGCCCCGGCGTCTGCCCCAGCCGGGGGGTCGGGCCCCTGCTGCCTCAGGGCCTTCTGGGCCGCCATGATCTTCTGGCGCTCTGTGATGAGGGCACACTTGTCGCACAGGCAGAGCTTCCAGCGGCAGTGCCCGGCGTGGCCCTTCACCGGCACCACGAAGCCGTGGTTACGGCAGGGGGGGGCCCTGGGGGGGCGC
>NW_010296861.1:0-6251 GCF_000700745.2 Antrostomus carolinensis | reverse complement strand
CCCAGCAGGTAGCAACCGGGGCAGGCGGGGCAGGAGAGCCCATGGCAGCGGGTGGGGAGTGCCCTGCTCTGGGCAGCCTGCACAACTGGAGCTGCCTGTGCCCCGCCGGCCTCCCCTCCCTCAGCCAGGGATGGCTGTATCTGCCCGCCTCGTCCTGCCTGGAGATGGACCTCAGCCATGGGGGCTGGAGGAAGAGAGAGAGCAGGTCCTGTGCCTGCAAGAGCTGGGGGGAGCGTGCTGCACGTTTTAGTACATTTCTCTGCGCTGGTGCATGCAGAGATGGGGAGTTTTGGATGGGTGGGGGGATGTGCATGGAAGAGAAATGCAGTGTCCCTTACAGTGCTGCCCTAAGTGCTAGTTTTCCCTTTTGGCACTTTAAAATCACTTTCATACCTTTCGTGCATTCGCTTTTAATATGCACAGGATTTCAGTTCCATTTTGTTTCCAATTTGCAGCATGCTTCTCTTGATCAGGGAGTGACTGCCTCAGCAGAAAAAAACACTGTTTCATCGTTGTGTTTTTCAAAACAAGGTACTCAGATGAAGGCGGAAAGCATATGGCATTCGAAAGACCTGTCTCCTTTTCTTGGAACTCCTTATTCTCTGGAAACAAAGACAGGCTTTCAATTAGAAATACAGCAATGCTCTCGTTCCAGTGTTGCTTAGAAAGCACTTGTTATTTGTTACTGCTGGTAGCTACAAAACCATAGTTTACACAGTAGCCCATTTCTAGGAGAAAACTCTCCACTTTGCAATGTAAGGCATGACACTGCTGATTTTTCTCACATATGCAATAGCTAATTCTGTTTTAAAATCCTGAGATGCCAATAGCTTCTTCCACGTTAAAGAGAATACCATAAAAATAAACCACCAAGTAGCTGTGAAGTTTTTTAACAATTAGTTTCAAGAAAAACAGGTAACATCTATCTGCTGCTCTGACACAATTCTTATATGCAACAGAGTATGTTTCACAGCAGCCTTGCAGAACCCCTTCCCTTAGAGCAAAACCTTCCTTCAAGACTTGAGTGCACCCCTCAGCATCTGGGGGGATGAGGCCCCAGCATAGCAGGCCCTCTAAGTGATTTGGCAACAGTCTGGCTTGCCTTAGCAGTGAGCAGCCAGCCCCTGTGCTCTGCAAGCCCCCTAGACTCAGCCTAGATTCAGGCTTCTCACTTTGCAAAAGACCCAGGAGGACTTTTCGTATGAGTCCTGCAGGTTTCCAGTAGAATTTCATCTCCTGGGGAGATGTTTTCCCAAGTGCAATACCAGCATGCAAGCCCTGACTTGCTCTCAAAAGTAATTCGGACCCAAATCCTCAAATCTGGGTCCAAGTGTTACCATTTCTTCCTAGTTCAGAAAGGTACCTGGTTGATATGTCTTCAATAGAAGCTACTCTTAAATGCAGTCTTGAAGTGCTGCTTACTTGTGCCAGGGCCTTGATGTTCCTGTAATAATTCTAAACATTGAATCTGTATTAAATAGAAACAGATAATATAGTTCTATTTTTATGCTCTGTATTTTTGCTGTATGTTGAGGATGTTCACATTTAGCTGTAGAATGAAAGAGGATGGATGATACATTTTAAAAAATTCTAATTATGTCTTTCCATAGATACACAATCTGTGTTCATTTGCATACTTAAGCAGTGTCCTCCACTACATACATACATAGACTACATACATTTTCCCCAGTAATTTTCTATTCTGAGTCACATAATACTATTATTCTAGACATTTACTCAAACATACTTAAATGTATCTCTCTTCTCTCTCAAAAAAGGTATACCAGCCATGGGCTGCAACATTTCCCCATTAATAAGCCGGTTCTTTCAAAGTCATCTGAATTTTTCTTTTGAACAATTTTCACCTAAGCATTCAGGATTTATTATACTCTCCAAATAGTTCGTCTCAAGCATAACTAGACTTGCTTTTTATTGAAAAGTGCACATTTTATTTTGCTTATGAGGTAAATATTTATTTCTGCAGACAGCTCAAAGAATTCTGCTATTGCAATCCTGTTATGTGTTTATATGTACATTTGATTTAGCTTATCCCAGACCATTAGCAAGATCATCACACAGAGAAGCAGAACAATTTCAAAATAAATTTTTGAAATGAGATGTAGAATTGTATGTGGATGAAGCTTCATGTCTATTATAATTTTCTACTTTATTCAAATTTGAAAGAAAATGAGTGACAATAAAGACTCTTTTCTCTAAAACTTACTGAGTTCACTCGAGCATTTTAGGTAACATATGGTGGGCCTATGACATAAAGTGTGTGCAGACAGAGTTCTGTATTAAAATAGCATTTATGAGAATTATTATCTTGCCAAAATGAAAGGAAGGCAACCTGCTGATTTCATGTTATTGAAATCAATAGCAATAATATCTGCTTCTTTCCAACTTCTGAATCATATAAAGTGTGTGGTTTTGGTATGCAGTTTGCTTTGTACGTGAAACAGTGAAGAAAAACAATGATTTAGCTAAAAGGGAACAAATCAAAAGACTGTCTGCCTTTAAATCAAACAGCAGAAAATTGGGGTTTGTTTTTTTCCTCCTTCTCAGACTTTGCAGCTAATATTTTATGCAATAAATGTTTTTTGGCAAGGAAATTGTTCTGCTTACATCTGACATTTCACAGAGCAATAGCAACATAATCAAGAAATTTGTTCAGTCTGAGATCTCCAGTAACAAATATTTGCAAACTTGGTTCAAAATAAATGTTTTCTTATGCATAACAATCAAGAATATCTTTTGAATTTTTAGGACCTCACATATGAAGAGAAAATCTTATCTTCAAAAATTCTCTTAGTAGTTTGGAAGTGTCCGTTATGTACTACCATAAGTCATTATATAAAAATTGATACAGTATTATTAGCTCTTTGACTTTTATAACTGATTATTACTATGTTTATGGTTATCAGTTATGGTATACTCAACATGAGGATATTTACCTGCACAGGCAGAACTGCCCAAGGAGGATTAGCCAAGCTCCACACCCCTTCTGCTGTCCAGTCTTAACAAATAACCTGTGGATTTGTTAACTGATCTCCTGGCATCACTCACTTTTGGGTTTACAGGGAGACTACTGTGGCTTCCTGCACTGGCTGATGAGCTTGCAGGTTCACTTCCAGTCCCTTACTAGACATTTAAAGTCAGGTCTGGCCCAGAGGCTGGCAAGAAATCTTCTCTAAGCTGCCAAGGAACACCAGCACTCCTTTTCCCGTCTTGTTGCTGGGAAGAAGGTGTTTGCACCTCCTTACATGTCCCAGCTGTATTCATTCATTAAAATATAGCTTGGCTATCTTGACACTGTTCTGCAGTCATGTATGTCTCTTCTGCCATCCACTGACTAGAAAACCAGGCTTCCTTCCCCTCCTGTCTAATTGGGATACTGCAGTAGCCTTTCCCCTGAACTCCACATGTACAGTCTTCTCCCACTCTTATGCACTCAGAAGCCTTCAGCAAGGATTGTTCTGGATTATGTCACGCATCCCTTTGCCTTCCTCCCACTTCTCTTTTGCATTAATTACATCCTGCTTCTCTTCCCTCTCACAGGGGAAGAAAAATCCCTTTCACATTTTATCTGCATCATACCTGTCAGTTCACATTCACTGTCACGATATGGATTCTCACCTTCACCTGGTCCAGGACATCATTTTACTAAGTAGCACTGATAACACACCTTCATGCTTTCTTCTGTAGTCATCCTCATATTTAGAAGCTCCTTATAAAAACCATCAAAGCCTTTAAAACATCCTCTGACTGACCTGCATGACAAAAATCTCCCTTTCACTGTTGAGCCAATGATATCTGTCACAGAACTGCAAGGTTCAGCTATCTGCCAACGTGCTTATGAGGTTGTCTAATCCTGCCCAAAGCAAGCCTACGTGACAATAAATAAAGTTCTTTGAGTTGCTTCTGTATTTTCCACCTTTTTAATCACTGTGAAATTGTACTGTAGTAAACATTTCTTTTAAATGTGAGGAAAAGTGCAGCATAGAAACAGTTTGATATGATTAGATCATATCGACCTTAAGATTTGTAATGGCTAAAATGTGTTTGGATCACACCATTTTTAAAAACGGTTCCAGTTAAGTTGTTTAAATTCATATAAGGAGATTCACCCTTTCAGTTCTCTTTCAGTGTCAATTCCTTTACTTTAAAATATTGTCTTCAGTAATTAAAACAGGAATTCCACTGGGGTGGATTTTTTGTTGTTGTTGTTAAACAAGTTTTAGCACAATTCGATGTTGATTATATCTGCTGTATCAGAAAGGTGAAACTCTGTGCTATGATCAGAGAAAATTAGATGGAGTTCATACCCAAGTTTAAATCTTAAAAATTTATAGAGGTTATATAAAGCATTTCTGTTTTCTTTAACAAACACAACTAAAATAAAGCTCAAATACTTAAAATTGTGGATCTTTTTAATATATAACAGGAAAATTTAGTTCTTAAATATTAACAATGGAGACTTTATTACTATGACTGCTGTTTTTTTATTGTAATAAGATCTTTATTTAAGAGAAAAGCAATAGTGATTAAACTGGAAAGTCTGTGATCTGGTTATTTCATGAGTACCAGAAGGGCAGGGTGGACCAGGAGAGAAATCAGCCCCAGCAAGGAAACAAAACACATAACAGTTCTTATCCTGCATTAATATATCTCCCATATAAGCATGAAATAAAAGGTATTAAGGGGAAAAGAATAAGACAGACATAAATACACACTCACAGATCCTTTCCCCAAATAAATGATATATGCTAAAAAATAGATCTATGCTAAAAACCTTCTGTGGAAGATGTTCAGTCAGTTTGCAATTAATAAGGATCAATGTATCATCAAAGTGTGATTGCTTCCTTATATTCCCCTAAGAAACTTAATAATTATCCCTTCAGAAGAAATCTTTTCTTTCTTTAGAAGGTCACCTTTGTAGACATTAATACAAAAGAGAAACTGAAAACCCAAAGAACAGTCCACTCTGTTAGTGCTATGGCAGCTGCAGGGATGCCTTAGTTACAACACCATTTTAATTCAGTCAGGTCACAAATTTAGTGGGTTTTAGCCTGGATACCACTAGGCTTGTCAATCAGTCTTCTGCCTGGAGAAATAAACACATTTTTTTATCCAGAGTCCTCATTCTCCTTCCCCTCAGCTATAGTTCTTGTCATATTCTCTTAGACACAAAACCCACAAAATCACAGCTGAATTCTCCCAAACAGCAAAAAAGGGATTTTATGCAGAAACAGTCACGCTCACCACAGTAAGTAGGTGGCCCGTTTAAGAGTCATCTTTGCTTAGCACCTATTTTGTGCTGAAATTGTCATATTACCTTGTCAGCAAGCCTAAAGCAATGCTAATAGATGGATAAGGCAGGAAACAGCTGAAAGACTGCTACAAACATCAAGTGTACTTGCTGTGGGCAGGAGTCCATTTGTGATTGTCAGTACTGGTATATATCCCACATTTTTTAATTGCATTTCTCCACCTCACATCTGAATTAGATTTCAGAATACCTGAAGCAGCTTAAACAATGCAAAATAAATAAAAACAGCTGTTTGCCATAATCGCTTTCTCTTTAGCCTGGACTCTTCACAGATATTTCTATGAAGCAAATAAAAATGAAATGACCGAAGAATAGTTACTTATCAGCATAGCATGAAGACTATCATTAAAATGTTTACCTTGGCCAGAGAACAGACAAGAATAGTGATGATTAACCTCTGGCATGCATGCTAGAATTGCTTTCTGGTATTCATACCAATAGCACATCATCTGCTTTTTGGGCATGATTATGGGAATTGATCGACTCCCAGTGAGGTGATAAAGCTTCATGCTGTCTCCTTAACCTCATATGTCAGCAATAAACTGGTTTGTAGTGGGGAAGAGAAACCAAGCACTAGCAGTGATGAATTTGCACTAGCTGATTCTGATGCTGTTCAGAAGCATTTCTTCTCTTCTTATGTTAATAAACATTCCTTATGTTATTTCCATAAATTTCTGCTATGGACAATGACAACAGAATCTTTCCAATTTAGTTGAACCTTCTAGATTATATATATACACTGTAAGTATATGTATGTGTACATATATTTGAGATGTATTTTAACTGGTGAGGACCTCTGCAAATATAAACATAAAAAGACAAGTTGAAAGAATGCCTGCCTGTCTTGAAATTGAGGAAGTAAGACTCTCCCCCCCTGTCAGACTTACTTTCTTTCTATCATAGAATCATAGAATGGTTTGGA
>NW_010296860.1:2817-3017 GCF_000700745.2 Antrostomus carolinensis | reverse complement strand
CCGGGCTCAGCGCTGCGGGTCCTGGGCGTGTGTCGGTGCCTCAGCAGCTCAACCCCTTTCTCATTCCTCCTCCAGCAGCTCCAAGAAGCGTCGGAGCGAAGGTGGGAAGAGCCGAGCCTTGGCCGAAGGTACCGGTGCCGCTTGTCGGATGGGTAAATAAATGATCCTCCCGGTAATCACACCCGAGCGACCGACCTCCC
>NW_010296860.1:0-2622 GCF_000700745.2 Antrostomus carolinensis | reverse complement strand
CTGGAAGGACTGGCCAGGAGTAGATGGGGTGACACAGAAAGATAAGGCAGCAGCCAGAGTCTGGGTATTTTGAAACATAATGTGTGTTACCAGCTTCTGCATCTTGTCACCTTTCTGTTTGTCCCAGTTTTAAAGCCTTGACAAGTGTTTTTTTGCAGCCAGAACAAAAGGAACTGATTTAATTCCCTGAAAGGAGGGTGGAGAGAGGTGGGTGTTGGTCTCTTCTCCCAGGTAACAAGGGACAGGACAAGAAGAAATGGGATCCAGTTGTGGCCAGGGCAGTTGAGATGGGATGTGAGGAAGAATTTCTTTGCTGAAAGGGTTCTGAGGCATTGGAAGGGGTTGCCCAGGGCAGTGGTGGAGTCCCCATCCCTGGAGGGATTGAAGAGTCGTGTAGACACAGTGCTGAGGGACATGGGTTAGTCATAGGGGACTGGTCAGTGTTGGGTTCATGGTTGGACTCTGTTCTGGGTGGCTGTGGGGCAGGACTGTGAGTGCTGGCAGTGGGGACATGTGGCTGGCAGCCACCACTGTGCCTCTGACTCCTTTTGTTCCCAGAAGAACTTGAAAAGAGGATTATTTTTCTTTTTACAATACTGCTTGCATGACTGTTGTATAAAGTAGCAAATTGTTCTTAATTCTTTGGGACTCAAGGGCCCAAATCCTCTTTGTTGACCCCGAACTGGAGCCTCGCTGGGCTGTTCCTTTCTGAACTGGCCTCCCACCCTCTGCACGGTGACCAGTGAAGGTCTGTGGTGTGTGACCTTAATCGTGGTTGCACCAAATTATCTTTTGATGTTTACATTTAATTTTGGTTTGGCCAAGATTTTGTGATCTTGTCCTGAACAGTCATTCTCCAGTAACTCCAGAAGCTGAAATTATTTGGGAGCAGCATCCAACCAAAAGTGTTTGTTTGGGGTTTTTGTTGGTTTTTTGTTTGTTTTTTACTGGGGTTGGGATGTACCTGCACCTTCTCACCCCCCTGTACCCTGCACGTGCTTGAAAACACAACAGCAGATTTCCTTTGGCTCCTAGGTGATGATCTTCAGCTACCAGACAGCTGCAGGAGTTAGAAAATCACCCTAAAATACCCAAAGCTCATTTCTCTTCCCTCCCACCATGATTTGTAGGCGGTTGTTGGGAAGTTGTGCCTCACAGACCTACTTTTCTTCTCTCTCCTGTCCCTCTCCTTACAGCCCTGCTGCTGCTGCCATCCACTCTTGGCAACCCTGTTGTGTTTCAGAGCTGGGTAACGCTGCGAGGCAAGATTTTTCTTTCATCTAAATACTTCCTTTTCGTTCTTCTCCAGCTTTGCTTCGTCCAATTTGCATTTCATCCAGTTTGGTGGGGTTTTTTGGGTTTTTTTCTAAAAAAAAAAAAACCCCAATGAAGCCATGAAGCTGATAATTGAGTAAGAAATGTGGCTGTAACACCAATATTTCAGGATATATCTGGTAATGAGCCATTATTCTTGTGGCTGTCGATGTTTTTGGTGAGGCCACAAGTCTGTTGTGCAATTGTCACGTGTCAGGAGAGCGTGGAGTCACTCACTTTCTGGATGAAGAGCTGCTCTTCATGCACAACTGGTTTCCTGGCAGGAATTGTGGAGAGAGATTTTAGGTTGACCGTCGTGTGAGCCGTCAGCAGCATTTTGGGGTTCCCCAAAAATTGGGGGTGGCTTCATGCTTGGGGAGGGTCTCCTGCTGCTGAAATACCTGGCAACATCTCCCACAGCACCTCAGCCTGTGCCTGTGGTTGGTGTGAGGGTTTTAAGTGCAGGGTGATGTACATAATTCTTTGGTTTTCACCTGGGAATGGTGTTTTCAAGGACATGTCTGTGTGGCAGTGGTGGCTTCCTCCCCCTCAGACCTCCGTGGGCTCTCAGAGCTCACCTTCTTCTGCTCTTTTGCCCTGTGTCCACTTCACAATCCTCCTCCTTCCCCAACACCCATATTATTTCTTTCCTTCTGCTGCAGTTCCTTATTTTCTTCTTCTCTCCTTGGTGTGGAAGGTGGCACTTCAGAGCTTCCAGCTGGGTCTGGTCACTAGTGAAGGAAGGTGCCCCTCAAAATCCCTCACCTTGAGCGTGATTACAGAGAGGTAGAGACCATCTGTGTCATATCACAAGTCATTTGGGTGTTGTGGGGGTGGAGGATGTCTGACTGGTGCCCTGGGCTGGTGGTGGCTGATGTTGCCATCATCAGGTCTTGGACTCATCCAGCTGGTTTGTCCAGGAGCTGGAATTCAGGGCTGAGTGCAGAATTGATGGCGTGGGTTTGAATATTCCTGTGCACCTTGCATCATGCTTTTAATTAGTTCCTCTGGAATAACAGCTTGCTCTTGGTTAGGCAGCACAGCTTCACGTGCTCTGGTATCTGAGGAACTGGGAGCGCTGGTTCTGGGTCCTGGTTTCACTGGGATACAGTGAATTTTCTCCCAGTAGCCAGAATAGCTGTGGTTTAGGTTCAGGGTGGGATTTGTTAGGAGAAGAATGTTGAGCAGGTGCTGATGGTTTTAGTTCTGCTGACTGCAGAACATTTGGACACTGAAACGTTGCAGGTTCTGCTGCTGGAAGGTGGAAGTTGAGCTGCTGAGGGTGGTTTCACCCACAGCTCAGACCCC
>NW_010296859.1:0-1002 GCF_000700745.2 Antrostomus carolinensis | reverse complement strand
CACTTGGGTGGGAAGGGACCTTTAGAGATCATCCAGTCCAATTCCCCTGCCACGGGCAATAAGCCCCCTGTGCCCTGAACAGGCAGCGAAGTCCCTGGCAGGCACAGTGGGATCCACTCCCTCCTGTATCCACACGGCACACCCATGATTTTTATTACTAGAGACCTGTGCTGAGGATCTCCAAAGGCAGCTGGCAGCACAATGTCACACCCTTTAGCCCTTCCATCCAGGCAAGACCAGCATCTGGATACAGAACACCCCATATCTCCATAGCCACTCTATCCCAACGTTTAGTCCCCAAAATTCCTTTGCTCTTGTAAGAACAATCAGCCAGAGCCCTCAGGCACCCCTCAAAGGCCTTCACAGCCCCTTTCCAAAGGTTCCCTTTCCTGCTGGACACTGGGAGCTCAGATCTGTGTGCACAGATCATCCCTGCAGCGTCACCCCTCCACCTGCATACAGCAGCCCTGCAGCTTTTAGTCAACACAATCCTCCATTTATCCAATAATTAGTTATTTTGAAGTTACTCCCTAACATATTTTCTGTCCCATTAGCCTTCCTGGAGCTGCAAGCTCCATACTTCTTCCTCCAAAAAAATCAGAGGTTTTCCATCTCACTTCCCAACCTTCCACATTTTTCCTGCTATTAAAAATAAAATGCTACTGTTAACTCAAAACTCACTCACTTCCTCTGGTGCCTTTCTGGGTGACAGTCATTCCTCCAGCTGCTGTTAGCCTCTCTCAGAACTGCAACTCCTTGTCAGCCAGAGGTTTTCTGCTGCAACACACCTGACTGGCCTAAGAGTTAAGGGAGGGAGAAAAAGAAAGTGATTGTAAGAGGATATATATAAATAATTCTCAAATGTAAACATCTAAGAAAAAGTGTTTCAGCTGTCTGCAGACTAAGTCCATATGATTATTTTGTGAGGGACTAACATACTGGGAACAGGGTCAATCCAAAGCCAAGCACCAGTAACAGGGTTTGAGACCATCTCTGCAGGTT
>NW_010296858.1:15738-20363 GCF_000700745.2 Antrostomus carolinensis | reverse complement strand
TACCGCCGTGGGGCACCGAGGGAGAGCAGCGGGAACAGGGCGCCTCGGCAAACCCACACAAAACAGCCCTTAAGATGTGCTTAGGCTCGCTTAGAGATCAGCTCCTAGAGAGCGACAGCAGCGGGGTGTGGAGCTTTGTTTCTGTGAAGACAGGTCAAACCAAGACGGTATGGGCCCAAAGCCCTGCAACACCTAAACCAGAGCCCTGGTGGTGCCACCACCCAGCGAGCAGGCTGTGGAGGAACGCTGAGGGAAACCACGCTCGTCTCTTACATGAGCAAACCCGGAGGAAGGCTCGTTCCGCTCCATCACTTAGGAAGTGACTGAAGAGTTACCCCTTGTCAGGCTCTGCACAGCAGCGCCCATTTGTCCAGGAGCACCTGAGTGCACCGAGGCAGCAGATGCATCTTCACCTGTCAGACCGCACTAGAGCTACAACCTGCTCCATTTTGCTACAAGGGCATCCTTCAGCTAGATAGCAAACCCTGACCTATGGAAAACTCTGTACCAGAATGTCTGTCTAGCTCACTGTGATTAACACACCTCAGTTTGTGAGGCAGGAGTGTTGACAGCATTAATAACACACTTCGAAAGGGTGGTTGCTTTTTCAGGCTGTCCAGAAGTAATCTACAGAGCCCTAGAAGTCAAAGACAGGCAGAAAATGATGACAGCTCTCCTGATGGTGTATCATGGGAATACTGTCAGCAAAATAACTTACGGAGTAGTATTTTCCCTGGAGAGCTCACATGTAAGTACCTAACCAGCCTAAGACTCTTAAAGTAATCATCTTATGAGACCTTACTATGTCATCCTGCGCCCTTCAAGAAAGGCAAAAATAGACAGTTGGAGGATTTATGATTAAACCAGTCCTGAGCTTGCATCCATGCCTAGGTGAATTGTTTCCTGCACGCTGGGAAAAGGAACACATTAAAAATAAAGTATAAGAATATGAAAGGGTCAAATCACAGATCTTTAACATTTGTTATCTGGATAAATTAGCATGGCTGAGAAACTGATTGAAAATTAATTTGCTAAGTGGTACAAGCAGAAAGACTTTCAGGAAGATGGAATTAAAATATCTAGGGAACATCTGGCAAATTAAAAAAATTCAATTAGGTTTACAAAAAAACAAGGAAATGTGTGCCAGATTGCTGAGAAGCATTTAAAATCTCTTGGAATCCTGATGGATTCTCAAATAACCCAACTACTCAAACATCACGATTCCCAGAGCAGTAGGTAGCTTGCAGAGGTCTAAGTTATTAATTTCACTTTTGTTTTTCCCCAAGGATCCATTCTACTTAGGTATACAAAACCTAAAACAATTAAGAGAAAGCCAGATACTTCCAAGAGTTTATAGGTACAGCTAAGGAAGCTATCATGAAAGATAAAGGTTCATTATCACTGATGTGTTTGGTTGAGGTCTCAGGAATGAAATAAAAGACAAATACGGACTGGCTTCTTCCTCACTAATAATGGCCATTTCAGCATTTATCAATTTGATTGGACAGTGTGCATTAAAAATATGAGATTAAAATAAAATAAATGATAGGAAGTTTCAGGCATATTTACTGGTTGTATCATAAAATGAACTGTTTTATGAACTTATAAAATGAACTGATTAAAAAAAAAAAAACCCCAAAACAAACCCTACAAACCAAACTTGGCCAAATCTCATTTATCTTGAACAGAACCTCTAATATTCCATATTCCAGGGCAAGAAAGTATTGACCCTTGCTGGAGACATGATATTAGGTAGTAGACTGTTAGACAGTCAACCTACTGTGGCAATTTCTACATTGCCACAGTTTAAAAACAGATACAGTAACAACTAATTGCACCAACACAAATCTTAAAAAAAGCTTAGCTAAATACTTCTGTGTAATGAAATGTAGGAAGAACTAATAACAAGTGTGTTCTTAGTATAACCATTTTCTAATACTCTTTCCTTCTAATTTGCCAACAGAAGAAATATCTTCTGAGCAGTTTTAAGCTTTCTAGCAGTAATTATGTATTTTGTGTGGAGTCTCAATACTGCCAACTTAAAAAAAATGCGAAATTTTTTATGGATTAAAAATGGTAAGATTAGGATATTGAAACCTTCATCTCTTTTCATTGTTATCAGCATTTCTAGCATATGATAGTAGATCAAAATCCTTGTGAAGATAACATTATCCACTCAGAATATCATGTACCGTAATAGCCATTATTGTACAAGACACACATGCTTTTTCATAAGGGTTCTTAGAAGTACAACCCTTCAAGTTTAGATTTTCATACCATTTTATCTTTGTTTATTTTTAATCTATTTAAAATTATATATCCAAAACTGTAATGAATGAACATCTATGAACAATATAAAGTTATATGAATACCCAGCAATAAAGTGATAATAAGCCTCTGAATGCAAAACTGGCTCTTTCATAATCTGTTAAGTTTTTAATTAGAATCATAGAATGGTTTGGGTTGGAAGGAACCTTAAAGATCATCTAGTCCCACCCCCCCTGCCATCAGCAGGGACACCTTCCACTAGACCAGGTTGCTCAAAGCCTCATCCAGCCTGGCCTTGAACACTTCCAGGGAGGAGCATCCACAGCTTCTCTGGGCAACCTGTTCCAGTGTCTGACCAACCTCACAGTGAAAAACTTCTTCCTAATATCTAATCTAAGCCTACCCTCTTTCAGTTTAAAGCCATTTCCCCTTGTTTTGTCATTAACTGCCCTTATGAAAAGTCCCTCCCCAGCTTTCTTGTAGCCCCTTCAGGTACTGGAAGGCCACTATAAGATCTCCCTGGAGCCTTCTCTTCTCCAGGCTGAACAGCCCCAACTCGCTCCACCTGTGCTCATAGCAGAGGTGCTCCAGCCCTTGGATCATCCTCGTGGCCTCCTCTGGACTCGTTCTAACTGCTCCAGGTCTCTCTTGTGCTGGGGGCTCCAGAACTGGACGCAGTACTCCAGGTGGGGCCTTACGAGAGCGGAGTAGAGGGGAAGAATCACCTCCCTCGACCTGCTGGCCACGCTTCTCTTGATGCAGCCCAGGATACAGTTATTGGCCTTCTGGGCTGCAAGCGCACACTGTCTGCTCATGTTCAGCTTCTCATTCACCACCACTCCCAAGTCCTTCTCTTCAGAGCTGGTCTCAAGCCACTCATCGCCCAGCCTGTATTTGTGCCTGGGGCTGCCCCGACCCAGGTGCAGGACCTTGCACTTGGCCTTGTTGAACTTCATGAGGTTAGCACAGGCCACCTCTCAAGCCTGCCAAGGTCCCTCTGGACCTGTCGGCAAACTTGCTGAGGGTGCACTCAACCCCACTTTTTTTTTTTTTTTGATAAAATTTCATCCCACCCTTCCTGTGTAAACAGGAGTGCCAACATGAGAAGACATGCTTTGTAAACCATATGTCTGTTTGCTTTTAGCTTCCCTGCGTAGTTCTTGAGGGCTGTATGGAAGATCAGTGACATCTAAATAATAATGACATCTAAACATAGTATCAACTGGTTGTATAGTACGTCATTTATGTCAGAATTGATTGAAAAGTTATCTGTCCATAAAAAAGGAAAAAAAAATATAGTTCAATAAGCTGAATATTAGTCAATTCGTGGAGTTACATACTTGTTTTAAGGAACATGGCAGCAACGGTACTCTGGGTTTTCTGTGTTTTGGGAGTGATCATCAAACACCTTCCCAGGTCATCTTTTCCCAGACTGTAGCAAAAACAGTTTAGGAATTTGTATATCCTGCTGCTCCATGTACTACAATTCAGTTTGAGAGCAATCCTCATAATACATAGGTCAGTACAAATATTAATTTATTGAGTTGCATGGCAAAGTGTTCTGGTTTTAATTTTTATCCTTAAGTGGCATTTCTCTGTTACAATGGGGTAGTTTATAATATAAATTTTGTTCTTTTTTTTTTTAAATGTTTAGAATAAAAATACTCAAGTATTCTTAATTTGAAGTATCTTGTACAAATTTCTCCTAACTTTTCTGTAATTTGTTTTTAGAAGGAAGTGAGTGCTAAATGACTACTTTAAACAGGAGTAAAAACAGAAGAAGGTGTTTTCTGGAGAATTATCCTGGTTTATATTTAGTGTGGACTGAACTGTTTCAACCTTCTACCTGGCCTCATTTTCATTGTGAGCTGCTGAGTGTTACTGCAGTTACAGAAAGCAGCATGTGTGAACGAACCTCTGATGAAAGACACTGGACAAAGAGTTTATGTCTGTCTGATTTCAACGTGAAACCAAAAAAATAAAGGAAGGAAAAACATATGCCATAAAAATATACAAGTAAATCATTGTATTCTAGCCAACAAAAAAAGCTGAGAGAATATAATTGATAACTTACCTGGGCCCATGACAACAGCAGATGCTACTTGCATGGTTAACCAGAATTTACAATGAGGTACCTGGAAATCATGTTAGCCACAGAGTCCTCCTCAACCTATTCCTCATACTGCATAGAGGATTTACTTTCTAGCTTTACTAGTACTAGAAGCATATTTTCTGAAAATAGGTTTTAGCTTTGTAGTTGCACTGAAGTTAATGAGCTTCTCAGGCATATTTAAGTCAAAACTACCCTCCTCCTTAGTTTGGTTGAGGTTTTGGGGGGGGGGGGGGGCCCTCCCTTT
>NW_010296858.1:0-15712 GCF_000700745.2 Antrostomus carolinensis | reverse complement strand
GGGGGGGTCTCATGCCTTTTCTTCATTGATATCCAAGGCATTGATATGCCTTTCCTAAGAACCACAAACAGGAAATGGAGGATCTTTAACTATACGTCTGCCATAGATAAAAAATGAGCAATAACCTGAAAGTGTATGAAAAAAAAAAACAAACCAAACCGCATTTAAGCCAGAGGTATGTACATCAAAACCATTATACAAATCAATTGATCCTGTCCCAAAGCAAGCATTAATATATATAAGAATGTAGGAAGATGGGCATTTCTTTTTCCTGAAATACAAATTTTAGATCACCTGAAGACTACAACCTGTGAAGTACAGATAGTCTGTTTTCATTTTAAAAGACAAAAAACTGAAGAATAATTTTGGTAGATGCACAAATTCAGCATTTTCGGTATGATACAGAATTATCTATGGATGTGCTTTATATATTTCACCATCATGACAACTAACAGAGAATTACTGTCAAGTGAACATTATTTCAGGATACAAAGATACTTTGCTATGCCAATATTAATGTAACATATTTAATCTTTGTTTTTACTTTTCCTGCTATTTTTCTTTGCTTCTAGTGAGCCTGTCTTGGCTACTTCTGTGCTTCCAGACAGTTGTCATCCCCTTCTGGCAACCTCCCTGGTTCCAAACACTTGGCATAATTTAGAGGTTTGATATTCATACATGTAGTGTATTGTTCATCTTTCAAGATAAGAAAGATTTCATCTTATCCCCCATAAAGGCTGTGAGAAGCCATATAAAAAAGACAGTGCAAATAATCTTTATCCATTATGATTTATTCTCTACAATACTTCATTAGAGGATAGAGTTCCATTATTTACACTCAGAAGTTATTATATAGGTAGGAGGCAACCAAGTGTAATACAAAGAATTGGTCTGACATCTCTGCACTGAAGGTCAAAAGAGGTCTCCTGCTTTAAGGAAATAAATTAACCAAAAAACCCCAACAAAACAACATGTAGTTTCCAGAATACAAACAGAAAACAGCACTATAGTCAGTGAAGATTGCAGATGTTTGTTAATGTACTATGGAAACAAATTATTCTGTGCAAAGGTTAAAATTAATTCTTTAAGATTTGCTTACAGATTTTTTTGTTGTTGTGATAAATTGTAGATATGTGATATTTTGACCACAAAACATTCCCAAAGTTAAATGGCCTCAGTTGAGATTCACTGTTGAACATTATGAAAAAAAAAAATAAAAAAAAAATTTTAGAACCTCACAGTGGAAACATTCCAACACTGACAGACTCCAGTGATCAAAGACATTCTCCTGTAGTTACTGTAAAACAAGACAATTCATAATTGCAGTGAGATTATTTCTCAGTTGTGGTTGTCATGAGAATAAGCCCTTCTAGACCAAAAGGCACTTGCTTCTAAGGATGAGTTAAATCCAGATCAAACCAAGTAACAGTTACTTGAGAAGCAATTCTATCCTGCTGTCCCAGACAAATAACCACAGGGAAATTATGACATCAACTGGTCATTGATGTTGGTTGCCTCCATCCTGAGGCAACTCCAAGTACAGTTTGTTTCTAGTTCACCTCTTTCATCCTTATGCATAGCTGCCATGTAATGATCTAGAAATGGGATTATTTCCTGAGACCACCTGTCCTTGTTGTACATTTTTCCAAGCTAACTTAACTACTGACACACTTTTCAACTGATTTTATAGCTGGACCCTTATGAGACTAAAGCTGAGAGGGCCTGTTTCTTAGGGAGCAGACCAGTGTTTCTGATTTGCTAGCTTCTCTTCTCACTGCAACAAGACAAGAACACAGTACATATTTAGAGGCATTTTTGTTTTTTGTTTTTTTTAAACAGACTGAGTGGGGAAATGGAAGTGGGAGAGGATAAGGCTTCTCCAGTCCCAAACCACCTAGCCCACTTCAGGCTTAAACCAACCAAGTCACTCAATCCTAAAATTCTGTTCTTTAAAAATGACAGCTAACCCTCCCCACCCCACCCCTTAGTCATCCCCTATTCAAATAAAATGAAATCAGGAAAACACTATACACTGTTGTAGACACAGAACAGGGCAAACATTTGAAAAATAAACAATATTGTTGAAAAGCCTGGCACTGTATGCCTGCATGACCAGTCTCACTGAGCGTGCTCAGGGGTGAAGTTTTAGCACCATTTTTTTTGCTTTTTTTAAACCTTTTAGAAATTAAATTCTAACATAGAACACTTGAACAGTAATGAGTGTAGCCCTATGTATCATACTGTTTGACAGCTGAAAGGTGAGTGGTATGTTTAGAGCTGACCCCACCCTCCCCCATCACTACACGCACCTGGGAGAGTAATTACAAACCACTCGAGTTTGTAACAAGACCAATTTATTCTCAGCAGCAGGAAATAATGAAACAATCCCTTAATCTTCAATTGCTTTTCAACAACATCACAAGGGAAAAGTGGCAATTTATAAGAATGACCCAGTACAGAAGGAAAGCAGGGTCGATATTGCACCGTTATCCAGAAGAGGACCCCCTCCTTTCCCTCACATCTCTCTCCTCCAGCAGAAGAACGTTACACCAACATGAAGCAAAACTGTGCAATTCTGTTTGCTTCTCTAGGACCGGAAGGAGCAACAGCATGCAGTTCTGAGCTTTCTACCAGCTCTATTCCCTGCCCTGCCAGGAAAGAATTTCAGGCTTGGAACATCAGCCAATTTTAAAAGCCATCATTACCACACACAAGCAAACTTTAAAGGTATATGCAACCAAACAGCCATTAATCTGCTATGCATTTGTATTTTCTTTTCCAATCATTGTTGACCCTCTAGAAACTTGTCAAACAAAATAAACAAACAAAAAAAAATCCCAAATTATATTTTGAAGTCCAGTGACCTCATGAAGATAGTGTCATAATTCAGAGTTTATGACATCCCTCAATGATGCTACAGAGTAACAACTGGATAATTTATCTTCCTCTTTGAAGGGAGTATTTCTTGTAATCCTCAACGATGGGAGAAGAAATACAGAATGCACGAGTTCCACACCGTTTAGGTAAAGCAGGTTTCCCCACTCATTGCTTTGATGTGGTAATGACTACACTATGTAAGATCATAACTTAGCAGTGAAACTACACAGCTCTATTCCACAGGCCTGCTATAAACTGGAATACTCATAGTTCTCAAGATCGATAGTCACACTGGAGAAAGTGGCTGTCCTATCAAAAGGAAGGTCCCCAAGACTGTTAGCTTAAGTTAAACAAATTTCAGTCACTAGTCTCACCTGTATGACTCCAGTCAAAGCCCTGCAAATCCCCCTCGATCCCTAATCCAATCAGGCTCCATTACAAATGTTTGGACACAAAACTTGGTTGTAACAGAGAAGACTGTCCAGGGATACTGAAGTACCTTGCCCTTTGCATACACAGCACGTGCCATGTTGCTTTCTTACAGGCATAACAGCATTCTATTTCATAGCAGGCTACATTACAAAGCGCTGTCTAAAAACCCAGAAAACTGTAAACCAAGAGGATTTCTAGAGAATCCAACCTACAGGGAGGTCTGATAATTAAAGCCATCTAGGGTTTATTTAAATAACGTACTGATCTGCAATACCATTCAAAGGTTTTTCACATCTTTGAAGTGTTTTCTGTCCATGAGGATGGGGTGCTATCCAGATGTTCAACCCTCCACGATATCATCATGTCTGCCTGTGATGAGTGGGGACTGCAATCAGCTCTTGGTACACAACAGATACCAGAGGTTAAAAAAAATTAAAAAGAACCTAAAAAATGTTTTGTTGGACTCCGTTGCCCAGGCTGCCAGGGGAATGCTCCTACTTGATCTGGGGGGCTTCCATAACAAACAACTCAAGTTTCCGGAGTGTCGGTAACACACAAGAACAGAGCAGTCCGAAGTGGCACTTTCACTCCTAGAGGCCTTCTGCACCTCACGACAGTTCGTAGGCATGGAGCCCCAATCCAACTGAACCCCCATTTGGAGGGAAGGCTGAGATAAGGCTTGGGCCCCTGAAGTTCTGTCATGCTCTCATCCTCCCCCCAGGTCAGCTGGAAGGCAGACTTGGCAACGGAAGCTAGCATCATAAAATGGTGCAGTAATAGAAGTAACTGGACCAGGAAGAGGAGGCATCTGCTCCAATGATGTCGTAGCCGTTGGCAGCAACTGGGGAGTGGGACTGGTCATGCAGCCGTGTGTCAGGAGTAATGATTGTAGAGGGGGGGGGCATGAAGAGTGCCATTCTGGAAACAATGCTGACGGGAAGCCATGTATTCTGCATAACTGATTGTCACCTTCTCACTGCGGTACCTATGGGAACAGCATGAGAAAAAAATAACGTAAACAGGCTATGCCATACGAAGAGACTACACAAAAACATTCACACCAGATCACCTTTTAGCTCACAGCCAATAACGATCAAGAGGAACCCAGTAACTTCAAAAACTACTTTTGATATTGCCTCATGCAGTAGTCTAATCAGACCCTGAATAAATTAATCTAAGCTTGAATTAGCTTCAGTGTCCCAAAAGTTGAGCCTTACTCAAGGCAATCATAATTAAGGAGACTCCTGAAGTAGCACACTGGAAACAAATTATCAATTTGTATTCTATTTGTCCACTTGCTGTGGAAAAAAAATGGGCATGAAAACTTTGCTGGAAGAAGGCTCAAGTTTCAGAAACTAAATAACCAGTATTTCACTATTATTTACGTTTGGGGTTACCTTCACATTTGAGAGGCTAGTGAAAGAAAATGACGGAGAGTTGGGTAAGGGGAGGTTTACTATAGCATATATGTGACTTAGTCCATGTTGTACAGCCAGAATTCACAAAATGTGAAGTTCCTTCTGAGAGACCAGAGATTTCCAGGTGCTTCTAAAGCATGCTACACAACAGATAACTTCAAAGTGGTTGTGAATTGCACAAAGTCCATGTTACACCAGATGTTAATGAAAACCTTCATCCTGTCCTCTCCTGTTAAAAAAAAAACCTGTACACCCACCTTATTTCTCCAGAGGTAAGGAACGACCTGATAAATTAGTGTTTCTATACAAAACCAGAATGTCCCAATTTTTGCTAAGATAAAGGGAGCTGAAACCAATAGAACAGCTGGGGGTATAGAAAAACAAGCAAATTCCGAAAACCAGCAAAATTTGTGTGGTTTGGTTTTAAGACAGCTGTCACCTCCAAATAGCTACACCATCCACAGATAAGAACGCTGAGAAAAGGAAGTCCATTGTAAAGATAAAAGTTAAAATGGTTTATTTTCCATTGTAAAGGTTCTGCTTCTTTTGATCTTTCATATGGATAATATTAAAACCAGTGACACTTCTCTTTGGAAATGCCAACTTCGATCCTGCATGGACCAAACATATTGCGCTTCATTCCATATACTTTATATGCCTAACGCATGGCATTTATCATTTTGTCTTTCAGACTACATCTCTCATCTGAAAGAGGCATGGAGACTTACATCAAGCACAAATACTTTAAATTACACACAAAACACTATAAAGTAAAATTAAAACGTGACAAATATATCGACTTACCTGGTGAGTTTAATTGTTTTCCTAAAATCATTGGTAATCGGAGCCTTAAAGCCACCTTTCCTGAGTAAGGAGTCTATGGTCTGGATCTGATCCCAGTCTATTGAAAAACAGAAGCAAGGAAAATTTTTCAATATAAAAATGATGTTTCAGAAAGATAAGATATGCATTAAAAGGCCCCTAGAAAAGCAAACAATTAAACAGGAAACTTTGAGCTTTAGAAATACCAGTGTTGAACTGGACACACAGGGTCTTATGCATGCACACTATCTGCACATGCCAACCCCTTTTAACTCATCTTGGAACTGGCCTATAAAACAGTAATTCCATTTTCCATATGACCTCTTCTCTTACAAAGGTCTGCACCTTGCTTCTGTTGGAGGGCCCCCAAACTGTTTTATCACGTGCCACTCAAGTTTAGCTCTCTAAGCTTTAAAATAATACTTAGCTCTTTACATAGACAAATTGGGATCAACCTGATGCTCTAGTGATAGCACAGTTCACTGCTATGTGAGAGATCAGAGTTAAAATTCCTACCTTAGTCTTTTGCCCCAGAGCCAGGAGGATGCGACCACTCCACTCTGCTAGGTGGAGGAAAGGAGGCAATATTTTGAGCAGTTACCATGGTGACCACTACTATATTTGAGTGGGAAGTGTGCTCCAGAGGGGCCCTGTTTCCTGCCCTCATCTGGAGGATGCTACTTTAGCAAGAATGAGGAGGAAAGGGACTCTCCTGATGGTGCTGTGCAGCCTGCAGTTATCCTAGTTGGTGGGAGAAACATAGAAGAGGAAAGATGCAATGCTGAATGAAGCTGGAAGATCCATACTTTGAGATCCTCTATTTCTTAAGGCCTAAAACATTTTTACACTAAGATACAGCTGTGCATAGATGTGGGAGGAGAGAAAGGCCAGATGAAAACCCAGCAGCAGCTGTATCAAGTGTCAGTTATCCAGATTAAGCCTTGTGGCTCCATGGCCCTACTATGAGGATAGCATTGCAATCCAAACCCAAAATCCATAGACTTATGTTGCCCAACTCTGTGACACAATGTGTTGACATGTTTGGCTGCCATCTCAAACCCACCTTGTTCCTTAGCAACCTCAGGTAAATACGTGGCTGTGCGTTTCACACCTTTCTCATTGATGAACTCTATTCTGATCCCATGGATCCCAACCTACAGATGGAAATGAATAGCCAAATAAGAGGTGTTTGCTAGCACTGAGCCCGCGATCGAGTTGTCATTCCCACAACACTGTGCAACTCTCTCTCTATGGCCAGTTTGTCTTTTGCCTGGATAAGGACAATTCTCTTTCCCACTCTCCGTCCTTGCCAGGCAGGTCTCACAAGTAGCTCTCTTAGCAGCATAAAGGACCTCTGCCACCTTTCCCAGACAAGCCCAACCAGTCTCCCTACCACTTCTCCTGAAGTAAGTCTTGTCATAAGTCTGATGGTTTTCCATCTCTTATGTTGGGCATTAAAGACCTCTACATAGGAGTCATGCCTAAAATAGCCAAACCACAAAGTCTATTTAATCCTTCATGAACTAAATACACTTCCATGTATAAGGTCCTAAAAATCATTAATACCTTCGGTCTTAACTACTTTTTATTCCCAGTTTCTATTCACAGCATCAAAATACTTGCCAAGTCTTCACGTCTGTATTTACATCTATCTCCTACTGGGCCAAATCCATAAAACACTTCCATGTTTCTTTGTTCCCACTCAGATGCCCTCCCAACCAAAAGCATACTGCTAGCCCATCCTCTTCCTCCCTTCTAGTTGTCCAGCCCCATTTCTTCTATTCCCACTTCCTTCTATCCCCATACACCCCTGTAACGAAGGAGACATATCACCATGTACTAACCCGAACCCGAATGGAACGAGAGAGTGATGCAGAGTTCCAAATGCACCTGTTCTCACCTCCCAGTCCAGGTAGTCACTGGCATCCTCAAAGTTAGTGAGGAGGGAGACAGAGCAGAAGAGTTTGGGCAGCTCCTCGCGGGTCAGGGGGGGAAATCGGCTGTCCTTAAGTGCACTAAAGGAAAGAGAAGATATATTGCCTAATACAAGCAACAAATTAAAGTGTCAGATGCTCAATTATTCCATTTTTGATTATGCCTCTGTGAAACATGTTTCTCTTTGCTACTGCAGAGAAAATGATTTGCATCTCTTCCTAATCTAATGAACTGTAATACACAAACACTAATGCAAGCTTCCTGATGCTGTCCTCCAATTACTGCAGCTGGAGAGACACTATGCGCTGCATAAGATGTCAAAACCGTTCCTATGCAAGACAGCTTTGTCATTAGCCATAAAACGTCAAATAAAATTCACCTGTTGCAAAGACGTTCCATTAAATCCTGATATGTTACCTCACCCTAACTATCCTACATTTCTCAGGTTTATTTTATGGTGAAGCGTATTAAATCAAACTATGTTGATTCAACACCTTAACCTTGAATCCTTATAGATCTTCCGCAAATTAAACCAATTTCAGATTTATTTCATTTTCAACATAATTACCTGGTTAATGTGTATTCCCTGAGTCCTGAGTGAAGATTCATGGCTGAAAAGGTCCCGATGCAGCCACGAAGCCGCTTGTCTCGCCCCGTCTTCCACGTCACAAAGAGTGGACTGAAAAGGCAAAAAAGATAAATACTGCAGCCTCCAGAGACATTTGGTTGTTAAGGGGAGATCAACAAGGTGTAAAAGAGGACGTAGGCGTGCACTTGCTTTCTCTCCCTGTAATAAACCCCAATAGACATGTTTTCTCACCTGCTATCTGGCAATAATAAAACTCTATACACCCTCAAATGCAAAAAACCTGACATCTCCCCCCACCTTCTCAGCATATTCCTTTCTTTCCACCAGTACTTTGCAAGCCCTCCACCGACACCTTCCTGGCCAGACTCTGCACTGTCTTCTAAGGAGCAATATGGTTACTTGACCCCACTGATTACCTCTGTAATGGCCTCACTTAGTACCATCCACTAGTTTACATGATAAACCATATAAAAGTTAATGTAGGTGAAGCAAGACTACTTATTTATAGTACCACAGAACCTGAAAGATCCCCAAGCACTCTGCAAATCATTTATAATTCAAGTTTGTGATAAAAGCTTTTTTTTTTTTTTTTTTAAGGGATAAAAAGCAAGCCTAGTCTTGTTTTCCCTCCTGTTATTTCCATGAGGATTTGACTTCTGGGTCCATCTCAAGTGCTCCAACAGTTTACGCTCGCATCTTTTGCTTACCTTACATTTGATTTATATTTACACATATTCTCTCCCGCTGAACACATATCTAAATCACTATATTGTTCCTGCTCAAACATCACATGGATTTCCATTTTCCTGTCTACTATCATGAATTTACAAGCATAACAGTAGATTCTCAAATTCAGCAGGCTCACTTCAATCTCTAAAACTAAAGGCCATGATTAAGCCTCAAAGAACAAGTTCAAAACAACAGTATTCAGAAGAGTTCTATGAAGATGTAAAGAGGTAAAGAGATGACTGAATATTAAGTGCAAAAAGTTCACTTCTACAGAAGCGAGTGAAATTGCAAACAGCTGTAGAGAGAAACAGTAAAGAAAGGACAGTGGTGGCTGCAGCTCTACAAGAATGTCCGAACATCTGGAAAATTTTGTGAGGCAAGTGAGGATGCTGATCTAATTATAAAAACAGGACAAATTATCTTACTTTTTCAGATGACAGAATACTGAATACAAGATGTGGTCACTTCGAACCCAGGCACAAATGAGAAAGTTAGTCATTAGTAATTCCAAACATCAGTCTGTGGATTTCTATTGAACTTTAAAATAGAAGTAATATGATAGAAAACATGCAGTGCCAAGACAACAATTTTCTGAGATTTAAACAAACATTTACAGGAGTTCTAAAACATGAAGACAGAATAACTGATTGTACAACAGAGGTCAGAAACTTAGTTTCCTCGAACTCTTGAAGCTCTTGTAAGCAATATATATTTGCAGCAAACATTACAAAAAATACTAAGAGATTCTGTTCAAACAACAAAACCAGCATGGAGTGTGGATGATTTCTCAAATACAGGCAACAGAGCTTCTTATGTTGAAGTAGTTAGAACATAATTTAAGCTGCAGCGATAAAGCAATACCCAGTAATGTTCCTCAGAGCAACAATGGAATTAAAAAAACTCTATCACAGCATAAATCCATCATTCAGGATCCAGTTACCAGCTGTGACCAACAGCAGAAGTACCACCCAAAATAGCAAATAGCCTTTCAGTGGTAATTATGAAGTACTTTGACCACAGAGGAAGCAGAAACATTCTTCCACAACCATCAGCCACCTTATGGTTGCTTGACCAAGACAGAGGATTTACTGTTCTAGTTTTCCAACAACACTTCAAGGCACTTGCACGATATCATTCCTCTCCATTTTCATCTAGCTACCATATGTTGAAACAGAAAACGGAAACAGAGGGCAACAAAATAATTAGAAAGCTTAGAAAAAAAATATACTAAACTTACAAAGGAGATTTCTGACAAACATTACTGTCACAAGCTCAGTGGAAATTTGGCTTAATCTAATTAAAGTTTTGAAACCACTGCTTAGCCCACGTGATGCTCACCCCAAACAGAAAAAGGAAGAGAGAAAATGAAAAGCATCACTGACAGAATACAAATCTAAGTACGTTCCTTCTCTTCTTCAATTCAAATCACAGGCTCACATTTCCAATTCACCTCTTTACCCTCCCCACCCCTCCCCCCCAAAAAAAAAGATTATGTTTCCACTGAGCTGTGACACAGCTTCCTGCATCTATAATAGAAGAGACATTACCAGAAAGGACAGGATAATTAGATTCAGAAGGCTGTCATATTTTAAAATATCATAAAGCACATCTTAAACAATTTTTCACTGTGGTCATAACAACTGATGCATACAAAAAGCTATATGATTTTGTACAAGTATATAAAACATTGTGATTATAAAGTTTTTCACTGTAGAAATGATGTTGTTGCTGTATCTACAGAACAAATACACTTCGCAAGTCGCAAGTGCAGCTGACAATAGGTCAATTGTTTCATAGCCCCTTCCTGAAAAGAGTATTTCCCAGATGTACTGAAAAAAGTCATGACGATCTTTTGCCCATGTTCACCCCAGAGCACTGACCAGTACATCACAGTTCATATCCTCAGCACATTACAGCAACCATTTCTCCCCCAGCCACAACGTCCTACTTAGGTATGTTTGATGAGAATTTGCTAGGTTGAGGAGAGGGGAATTTCAGCAATGATAAACTAGCTTCTCCAATTGCAACTACAAAGGGAATTTTAAAGCAGCAAGATATAGTTTGTTAAAATCAGAACTTAGCTTGTAGTAGGAAAAAACCTGTTACAGTACGGATTTTACAATGCAAGTATCTTATTATTTGTCTTGCATGGCAACTAGAAACTTGTTTGTAATACCTACTACTAAAAAAAAAAAAAGAAAAATCTAAGATGGAAGTATAAAATTGGAAGAAGGAACCAATTAACTATTTGCATGCCATACAGCTTCAAAACTATAATGTTTTCAGTAACCTGAATAGCAAAGGGGAGATTTTCTTCATTTACCAAGTGAATTCAGATATAACTATGAGTCTTGCAATGCTGCCTTCTCTACATTGATTTGTGAACATCACTGCTAACACGTATGTAAGGTTCCCTTACTCCATAGGAATCTACCAGCTCTGTAATTCCCATCAAGACTGTTGTCTGTGTGCACATTCCTCTCAAGCTGGTAACTGGAATTCACAGTGGTTTTCAAGTCACAACTGTAACTTTTATGTATTACCCTGTTTATGCAGAATCCTGACCTTCACAAAGATTTCTATCTTTATGCTAGGGCTCAGTATCAATTTAAAAGATCTGTTTTCTGAGAAATAGGTCAGGATAAACCTGTGCATCTTTCTATTCCTTCCATCAACAGTCCCTTTTCTGTCTGTCTGTCCGTCCAGAGAGAATTCTGTTATATACCTTTGTTTTGTTTAAAGATCTATTACATCAATATTAATTATTTTAAAAAGGACAACAATGCAAATTATTTATGTATGTTCACTTTGCTTGCTTACTCTTATATTTGATAACATTTTTCTTGCAGTTCATTACATTACTGTTTCAAGTGTGACAGATCATCCCTGTGTGCCACTCTACAAGAAAGCAAACCCCCTGCTTTTCCCCGGGGTACATACAACTATTTGCCAGAAGCAATAGCATAAATACTGAAACACAAGAAAACTCAGGTAGGCATTTGCCCAGAGGGGAAGGAAGAAAAGAGAAGAGCTGGTTTTGCTTTGGAATGCTGATTTAAAAGACTTTTAAATTATCAGCACAGAAATGCCCAATGAACAATTTTAAACTTTTCAAATGTGGGCATAAAATTCAAACAGCTGAGATTCCTGAAAGAACACCCTTTTTGAAACCAGTCAACAGAAACAGCAACAAAATTCAGATAGAAATCTCTATAACGCCAAAATAATGAATTTCTATAAAATCATCTCTCTTATTAACTGAAGAACAGAAAAACAATCACCAAAAAAACCCCCCCTTTGCATTTCAAGTGACAAAATAAGCAGACTAGTGCATCATTTTCTAAAAGAAGCCTACTTAGCTTAGGTATGAGAAATAACAACAGAAATATTTCCGTTTGGACAGTCCTTGGACCTATTCTATATTCTAGTCCAGAGTATTTCTCCATTCACTTGTATTTACAATATTAAACAGCTTAGTCTGTGGTAGCATTCAGAACATGTATCCATAATCCTGCTCGGATAATAACTGCATGGAAGCACAACCTACATCTACACTGACAGCCAATAAGGTGGGGAGACAGTCAACACACAGAAAAAGTCCTTGACCTGTTTAAGCCATTGTTCCTTTACATCAATTTAAAATTCATTAACTTAAATTAAGGATGTCAACAACTTTTTATTTTATCTATTGTTCAGGAGGTGGCCCCTGGAGGAGTGTCAGGTGTATCTGTCATTGATCCCCCCCCCTATAATTCTTCCACCAAACATTTTAACAACATTAACATTTCCACACCTACGCATTCAACCTTCAGATAAACATCAGCTAAAGCTCACCAAAGCGAAATACCTTCATAAATCCTTCCCCTCACTTCTTCTCATACATACCTCCTTTCTTCTTAACCTTGGTATCGGCCTTGAAAGTTAACTCTCCATTTCTCCCCATATTAGCACTATCTCCGTAAAACAGTTTTTTGGTTCCCCAACAGGCAAATTTTTGGTTCTCCGCCCTGCTAAACCCATTAACTTGGACAACTGAACACCCTTGTGAGTGTCCTTGTCCAGTTCTTACCAGCTCAGCACTTGTTTCAGGATGAGATGAGAACTTTCAACTTCTTACTTTACTCCCTTTCCATTTGCTTTGCAGAAGGAAGTCTCTCCCCTTGTCCCTCCCTAAGTTAGTGCCTGCCATTAGAAGCAGAATCCTCTTCAAATTAGTGACATTATTTTACTGTCTTCTGAACACTCTACTTTCAGTTTCACTCATTCTCACTCTACTTTCAGTTTCATTCTTTTAGTGCCTTTTATGGGAGGCACAGTGCAGTTCAGCTTTTTGCAGAGGAATCTATTTACAAAGAAGGCAGCCAACTTTAACAGAATGTTATAAAGTGGGTTTGCACCCCTTGATAAAGTTTGCAACATCTCATGCAACACATCAGACTGTGAGCTGAAGAAGCATGACACTTTCTCATATTTTGCCTAGTCTTTTTCTGTAGAGCTAAGCATGTTCTCCCTTGAAGGTCACTCTTCAAAGCTCCACTCATCTCCACCAACAAACATAAAAGAACATTTTTACTCTTTTGTGCACTTACAGCACACCATTTTTTGTTTCTGGTAGACAAAGCAAGCAGCAGAATGCCCCCCTTCTTCCCTGCATACCAGTTTTCCTGTTCCCCAGAGGAAAGCCTTTATCCCTCCCCAACCAAACCGCAGCTCTGGATGCTGGTTTCTCAGCTTTCCTCCCGCACATGGATTTACTCACTAGGGGTCATTGGTAAATCGAGGAAGTCGTGGCTGAGGGAAACCATAGAGATGACAGTAGAGTACATCAAAGCAGTAGCAGCACATCTCCGCTGTCACCACCAGGTTCTTGGTGCTGTTGGCAGTTCCATTGGGCCGAGTAAGTGGGCTCAGAGCTCCTGAAGTGGGATTCATTCGAGTAATTGGGGAATTTCCTGGGCCCAAAGTCAAGTCAGATACGTTCTCCCTTCCATTATTCCCGTCTGTGTGCTGGTGGTTCTGAAGAGGACCTGAACTGGAGCCTGGTACAGTTGTGGCCTGATTCCCATGACTGTGCGTTCCACTCCCAGACAATTTGGGCTTCTTTACCCCACAACAGCCAGCTGCCAGCTTGGGCTCAAGTGGAGGAACACAGCGTCTTTTTCCCATCCTGCTTCAAAACTTGCTGCCTGGAGCACTGCAGAACCTTGGCAGGAGAGGGGGTGAGGGGAGGGGGAAAAAAAAAAGCAATACACAAAACAGTTACAGGTGAAAGACCAATAGCTGCTAAGGTGTCAGAGAGGTTTGCTTTTGCAACAAAAAGAGGAAGAAAACCCTCACAATATGCACCCAAGTACAGCACTTAAGCCAGTTCAGCAAGCAGAAGGGGTGTTTTAACACAAAAATTAAAGTGTGTACACAACATGCATGAAATCACACTTTGAAAGTTATTGGTGAGGTGTACTGAACATTTCAATAGGCAGCTAATCACAAAAAAACATAACCAGCCTTCCCATAACAGGAATGAAACTGTGGAATAACATAAGAAAAAAGACAAAAAGACTTTGGACTACAGATATACCCCATCCACTACTTTTCCAGATCACCCTTTTCCCCTCTGTCAGTGGCAAACAAGCTGTTAAAAAACCATGAGTGCATTTCCCTTCCTCATTCTCAACAGAAGAGCAACAACAACTCCAAATGACACCTTCAAGGTTGGACTCCCAGGGGTGCTGCCCTTGATTTAGCACTAGTCCAAGCAAGACACAAAGAGAAGCTACAAGCATTGAACCACCATTTTCTAAACAACCGACTGTTTTGCAGAGCCCGTGAACTAGAACCTACATTCACTTTCTAGGAGTAAGTAAATCAATAATGCTCACAAGTAAACACGTAGGGTGTATGGTGAGAATATGCAGGAGAGGAAGAGCTGAAGACTGAGCACAGTCTGAACAGAGTGAAGCAGTAATGGCAGGAAACAGATACGATATTAAAAAAACAACCAAAACAGATCAGTGTTTTGCTTGCAAAGAAGACAATGCTAGCTCTTGCATCACAAGAAGGGGTGGAACAAATACAGGGAGGAAAGCCAATGCAGACAAAAATGAACAAAGATGATGGGCAAGAACAACATATCAATGGTAGGAATTTAAATAAGTGTAGTATCATCATCACTGTGAGATCTAAACACACAAAGGGAGGGAAAAAACAGTTCCACATCTGTCAAACAGGGCTAAAAGCACAGACACCTAAGTCACAGAGAACACCATGGAGAACTGGAAGTCACACTCAGCTCTCGTGAGCACCAGCTACTTCTTTAGCCACCACAGCATCCCTCCAACTCTTCCAAGTATTTAACGGATGGGTGAACTGACAACACGTACACAGAACGGGGGGCTGCAATGCACACCGAAATTCATGGTGTGACAACTCCTGTCCTCCTCTGCGTGTGCAAACAACGTAAACTTTATCCGTGAACTTTCATCGGCCATCGTAAGAGTTGTACAATCCTGAACTGAACCAGAACTGGTACGAGACGCCTTGAGAGACGTTCCTCAGCGCCAAACACGTACACTTGCAGTGCTTACTCTGCCTAGGACTCCTCACCTCAGCGTTCTAGGAAGATAATCTATATGAGGAACAATTTACAAGACCTAATGAAAATTATCTAACTTTGTAACAACAACAACAACAAAAGTGTGTGTGGGGAAAGCATAACTTTGACAAAGTGACCGTCGTTTCCTGCAGTCCCTATGGAGAAAGTTGTGCTACTAGGCTCAGGGGAGCTGCTGGGGTAGATGCACCTTTTCAAGTTACCGCCTTCAGGGGAAAAACAATTTATTTGCTGGCCTGGAGCCGTAACTCCGCATTTCAAAGCGAAGACGTGGCAGGGCAGAGGTCTTCTCCCTTCGCC
>NW_010296857.1:0-6624 GCF_000700745.2 Antrostomus carolinensis | reverse complement strand
GCTGCCGCTGGGCTGACCGCCCCGGTTAGGCCTGGAGGGGAAGGTGGGAACGGGCCGCCCGTCCTGCTGCTTCGGGAGCTGGCGCTGAGATTCCCAATAACACCTCCCGTTTGTTTCCCTTCTCTCCTTCCCTCCAAGGACACGATGCTGTTGGGGACGGTGGCGCAGCCGGGGTGCAGCCTGAGGAAGCTGCCGCCGGGCTCCTGCAGACACTTCTGGGGATGGCTGAACGCCGTGTTCAACAAGTAAGAGTGGTTTGATGGGCACAAGGCAATTAACGGGTCCCACGTATCCACTCTGCGGTTTTTTGAAGCAAAAACTATGTCCCAGGACTGGAGAGAGCATTGTGTATTCTCAGCGCTCTTCTTTTCCCCCAGATTGCTTGTTGATACTCGGCCCGGGTCATTCCTTACCTGCTTCCAGTTACAAAACTGTGGTTTTCCAGAGGAAGGTGTCTTTGCTTTACTCCCCAACCTGCGGGAAGCTGGCGATGTGGATTCTCTCCCTAAATACTGGTCTTCCTTTGACCCCTGACTGCATTTAAACCCATAGCATAACCCATAGCTCCTTTACTTATTCAGAAAAGCATCTCACCAACCCATCATTTGCTGTGTGGTTCAGCCACACAGGGGTTTCACATTTATTTTTTAGAAAGATAAAGCCTTTCTCTGTGAAACTCTTTCTCTAAAAGCCTGTGGCTTTTTCCAGTAGTTAATAGTCTTGCCTTAGGACTTCTAGCTCTGTGGAAAAGGTTGCATGGTGTAGCTGATCACTGATGGGGCAGGAAGCTCAACTAGACAGGAGTCTCTTCCAGTTCTCTCCTTCTGTCTTCAGTGTTCCTCACCAGACTAGGAAAGATATTAAAGATATTAGTTAAAATCCTTTTCCTGAATAGACCCAAGGATTTTAACTAATTGCTGAAATGTGTGTTTTTGAACTACTGTAATTCTTGAGAATTCTTCTTCTTAAGAAGAAGACTTCAGGCCTGGCATACATGTCACAGGCAACGTTGAGTTTTTATATAATCAAAATATGTTTGGGAGACAAATTTGCAATTGTTGTAAAGCCTTATTCTGGGTAGAGAAAGGTGTTTTTTATCTCTCCTTGGAAACAATTAATTAGAAGGGTTAACACATGCTAAGTCAAGTTACATTTGTTTTTGTTTTGTTTTGTTTTTTTACCAAAAGTAGCTGCCATTTAAAACAAGCTTAAAAAAACTCTTATGACTGATTAAGAAAACTGATTAAGAACCAGCACCATCCAAATAATTACATATAAACCACTTCCAGTAAATCATAGTCTTACTTTTCTGACATCTTATCACGCACATACTGAAATACTTGTGGTGCAGTATTATTATGGTCAAGACAATAAATCTACCATGTTATAAAAACCCTGGGAACGCTCTTTCTGTCTTGGCAGGGTGGACCACGAACGTATTCAAGCCGTGGGCCCGGACAGGGCAGCTTCGGAGTGGCTGTTGCGCTGCGGTGCCCTGGTGCGCTATCAGGGCTATCAGAAGTGGCAGCAGGACTACAACGGTCTCCCGACGGGGCCCTTGGGGAAATACAAGATAGAAGCAATTAATGCCACTGACTCTTGCATCATGTACAGAGGATTTGATTATTTGGGTAATGTAGACACAGCTGTGCAAAATCTATACCGAATGGTCTTAATTCTTCCAGCTGCGTCAAAATATGAATAACCAGGTCATTTTCTCACTCCTTAGTAAGATCTGGAGAAATATATTTTTTTTGTTTAATTATTTTTTTTTTCCCTTAAAAAGGGGCCTGCAAATATTCTGCAATTCCTAAGATTTTGCTGGAGGTGTGGTGTGAAGCAGAAAGAGATTGGGAACTTTATCTGAAGTCACTAACCTGAAGTGACAGTAGCACTAAGGAAGTGCGACAAAGATTTGCTATTTCATTAAATATTGGGTAGCAAAAAGCACTCCTTCAAATATTCTTTTCCTTCTAAACCAAGGGATATTTTTGGTGTCTATGAAGTCACAATGCTGCAGGCATTTATGATGTCTTCAAAGACAACAAAAACGAGCAGCAAGCTCTCAGTTTCTTACAAAATAAAAAAGAGATTGTTTCAGGTCTCCTTTAAATAACAAAAAACAAAGTGGGAAACGGAGCGTTTTATTTTTTTTCTTGGCAGGGGACCGTGAATTTCCTGTGTTACCACGTTCCTAATTCAGAGTCATTATTTATCTCCCAAACTTGTGGAGGTTTTTCTGTTACTTGCCCATGTCAAAGCTCTTTGAGTCTTACCAAAGGGATACAAACCTTGGGGGTTTTGTGTATTTGAAGTTCCATAAAGGGATTTTGATTCTTTATTGTGTTCTGGCCTCGCTGTAGAGAGGAGCGTGTTGCTGGGTGGTTTTGGAGGCAGTTACTAAGTTGGTGAGTGAGAACCTGACAAGTACAGGTCGTTCCTGGTATTCTGAGGCAAGTACTCATTTTTGTCATTCCAGATGGTCTAGAACACGTTACAGAAATCAAGCTGCAGAAGTGTATTTACATACAGGACGAGTGTCTGCGGAGGCTCAGCGAGACGAAGAACCTACAGAGGAGTCTCCTCCAGCTGAAGATCATTTCCTGTGGGAATGTCACAGACAAAGGCATCATTGCACTTCACAAGCTGACGTACGTGAGCTGCTCAGCTCCTCTTGCTCCCTGGCTGTTACCACCCTGTGGCTTGGGGATGATGTTGACTGGAAGGGGTAAAATCTGAACGTTTCTGGGCTGTTTCAGCCATGTGGGGCTGGGGGACGGCTGGGTTTGGGCAATGACCTGAATGACCAATCTGATGGCCTTTCATGATGGCATGACCAGATGGTTAGATGAGGGGAGAGCAGTGGATGTGCTCTACCTCAACGTCAGTGAGGCTTTCGACACTGTCCCCATGGCATCTTCACAGCCACGCTTAAGAAGTGTGGATTGGATGACTGGGCAGTGAGATGGATGGGGAACTGGCTGAAGAACAGAGCTCAGAGAGTTGTGGTCAGTGGGGCAGAGTCTGGGTGGAGGCCTGTGGCTAGTGGTGGCCCCAGGGGTCCGTACTGGGTCCAGCCCTATTCAGTAGCACTGGGGCCTGCACAGAGACAGCCAGAATCATCTGCTGCAGCATGTGAATCCGTAGTTGTGCTTCTCTCCTCAGAGTTGAGCAAAGCATCTCCTGTTTGCACTTGAGGTAATTCAGGCAATCCCAGAATCCCAGAATTGCCTGGATTGGAAAAGCCCTTTAAGCTCATCGAGTCCAACCATGAACCCAACACTGACCAGTCCCCTATGACTAACCCATGTCCCTCAGCACTATGTCTACACAACTCTTCAATCCCTCCAGGGATGGGGACTCCACCACTGCCCTGGGAAACCCCTTCCAATGCCTCAGAACCCTTGCAGCAAAGAAATTCTTCCTCACATCCCATCTCAACTGCCCTGGCCACAACTGGAGCCCATTTCCTCTTGTCCTGTCCCTTGGTCCTTGGTTGAACAGACCCACCCCCACCTCTCTCCACCCTCCTCCAAGGGACTTGCACAGAGCCACAAGGTCTCCCCTCAGCCTCCTTTTCTCCAGGCTCAACACCCCCAGTTCCCTCAGCCACAAGGGAACTCAGCACACTTGTGCTCCAGACCCTTCCCCAGCTCCGTTGCCCTTTGCAAGAGCAGTGAGTGTGCACAGCTCCCTCCACATTGGCACGAGGTGGATTTTGCTTGAGAATCAGTAATTATGACCACCTTGGTTTCTGCTCCTGACCCCTCTGCCGTGGTTCCTTTTCAGGGCAGTTTCTGACGTGTCCTGTAACGTTTATTGTTTTATTTCATCCTGGAGGGATTTAAAGGATGGGTAGATGAGGTGCTCAGAGATCTGGTTTAGCAGTGGACAGGTACGGTTGGACTAGATGATCTCAAAGGTCTTTTCCAGCCAAATGATTCTATGAAAGTTATTATTAAGGACTTTCTATATTACTTTAATTATTATTTACATTAAAATAGCTTTTACTAAATCACTATTGAAATTATTAAATACTATTTAATACAAAGGAAGCTTCCTGATGGGGTAGTACAGGATCTCTTTTTAAGCTGTTTAGAAGGACTGAACTTGTGGTAAGTTGAAAAACTTTTAAGCACCCACTTCAGAAAAAACAAACCAACTTCCATTAGAACCAGTAACCTTTTTAAATACTCAACCACGGTAAAATAATCCTTTGTCTAATTTCTGTGTCAACAGTTAAACAGGAGTTGCTTACCTTTCCTTTTAAATATTTATAGGAACCTTGAATATTTATATCTGAGTGACCTTCCTGGAATAAAAGAGAAAGAAACTACTTGTCGCATCCTTCAGCAGGCGCTGCCGAACCTGGAGCTGGAGCTGGATTTAGAATAACCACAACTGCACGTAACGGGGATGGAATTGATTTCAGAGTGTTTATCATATATTGCATACATTAAGTTGTAAATGCTGCTGTATTTCCAGGTATGGAAACAAGCCCAGATCAATCCAGCTTTAAAAGCTTTCTGCAATTTTTTATGCAATTAGGTTTTACTGAGCTTAACTACACGGTGAATCAGCAACAGAGTCGGTGGTTTTCTGTGCATTGTCATTTTTTTTCCTGGTTTCATGGGAAGCTGTTAACACATCCATTAGAAGTGTTCAAAGATTTTTATGGCACAGAAATTCTTGTGCAACGTGACAGCGGGAAGAACGTCAGTGTTGGGAAACGGCAGCGCTGGGCACTCGTGTTGGGTGGTGCTGGTGCTGCGGCCGTGAGAGCTGTTTGCTGGGAGAATCTCGCCCAGGCGGTGGGTGCTGGTTTAATAAAACAGCTTATAGGCCTTTTTTGGGTTCTTCACGCTTTGACTCACGTAGCCTTTGTTTGCTTTGAATGGAGACAGGCAGCCTGACCTTCTCATCAACACTTTGCTGAGGAACTGAATGTTGCTGTGTCTGTGGAGAAGCAGCGTCTCTTACTGTGGTGGTGGCACTGGGCTGGCACTGGGCTGGCAGCCAAACCCAGCCACTCGCTCACTGCCCCCACCCAGGGGATAGGGGAGAGAACTGGGGGCGAGGGGAAGGAGACTCGTAGGGTGAGAGAAGAAACATTTAATCATGGAAATAAAATAATACTGATACTAAAATAGTATATGATAATAATAATAATAATAGTAATAAAACTATTCCAATCCAAGGAATTCTGTGATTCCTGAAATACAAGACAGACAGGCACACTGTGAGGATACAGCACCTGTCCCCCTGAAATTGCCTTTACTGCTGTTGAACACAGAACAGTACTCAGAAAAGGAAACATTTTTCCTCCGGGTTACAAGTAGAAAGAGGATGTTCCTGGCCCAGCAGTAAAACACACCCAGGAAACTGGAAAAAGAAACTACATTTATTTTATTCAAAATCAACACAATTTTACGTCCTGAGATTACACAAAACCCAAGAATCATTCTAATACCTACGCTCAGGTAGAATTCCTGCCTGCGTCTGCCCAATGTGATAAATTATATTCATTAATTACTCTTGATAAAAACAGTTTCTGTAATACTACAGGTGAGTGACTTCACTATTGACAGAAACAGCAAAGAAAAAAGGGAGAAATGGGAGAATCTCTGAAAAGGCTACAGAAAGAGCATGTTTATTAGGTCCCACTCCTGGCAGCAGAGCCCGCTGAGCCTGCCGTCACGTCTGAATCACTCCGGGTCCGCTGAACACTCTGTGATCTGTAAATGCAGCGGCACCTGAGACAGGCTCAGCTCCAAAGCAGAGCTGTTTCAGCAGGGTTTGCACTGACAGGAGCAGTCTGGTGGCCTCCTGTATTTCAGACTTGGCAGAAGAACTGCAACCTTGCCAAATAATCAGAGTCCCACTGGGTCAGAACAGCAACACAGCGTTAGGCTGAGGCTCAAAGTCACTGATCCTACAAGGAGCTGCTCGTGTCTTGCCCATGGGAGTAGAAGACAGAGGTGTTTGTGGAGCAAAGTCTGAAATACAGGTGATAGGCAAGAGTTTTTAAATCCACACTGTAAACCCTGGGTTGCAGTAATCCTGAACCAGTACACCATCCCAAACCAGTATACCATCCCAAACCAGTATACCATCCCAAACCAGTATACCATCCCAAATTAAAGCAAAGCAAATGTATTTTCCTTTGCACACAAAGCGCTGACTGACATGAGCTCAGAGTTCTCTCTGTGCATCGCTTCCCTTCCATTAGTGACCCCGAGTGCATTACAGACCGCTCTCAGGTGGGGCATAACACGGATTAACTCAGTTTTCCACCACGAATCCTCCTTTTCTAAATCCCAAATGACTCGAGCTTTGAACAATAAATAGTTTTTAATCCGCCATCCAGTTAGATGTTGGGGAAATGGTAGTTTGATTTCCTGGTTTTGCAGCAGTGCTTCTTGGTGTCCAGAGCTGGCAGGACGTTCCTGCTGGTTAACTGTGGCAGGTGCTGTAACCGAAGGAGAAGTTACATGGGGGGTGTGTGTGTGTGTTTGACGTGAGAACAGAGCATAGAATCATGCATTTCATTTTTCAAAAAGGAACAGAAGCTCTAAAACTATTTATACTGTAACCTGGTGTCCTGGTTTTTACCTGGAACAGAGC
>NW_010296856.1:21947-33999 GCF_000700745.2 Antrostomus carolinensis | reverse complement strand
AAACCTTGCCATGCAAACCCAATACAGTCTCGTTGACCGCACTCCTCCTAACATAGCCTGGGATGGGTTTTGTCTTATTTGGGATGTGAGCGTGTTGTCGGCTGCTGCCCATCCCCCAGGGCTTTGCAGAGGTCCTCTCCCATCCTGTGCTCTCTGCTTGGCTGCTTGCTCCAGCTCTGCACAGCCCAGCAGAGCATGACCCTGGGAGAGTGACAAATGGCAGGAGAAAGGCAATGTAGGGCAGGCCTAGAAATCAGAGACTGGGTTGTTACAAGCTGGGCCTTGTGTTCACTGGCATGACATGAAAGGTAGTGTTGGTGCCTGCTGCAGCCCAGCCTCCTCCGGCTCTCCTGGCAGCTGCCGGCTCACTGCAGCACTGGTAATCCCTGCTGCAGCGGCTGCAAAGGGGTTCGGGGCAAAAGATGCGAGTGGAATTAGCAAATTCCTCTGTCCATGGCAAAGTTCATAATCGCACTGGATGGTGTTTTGGTCGTTTCACAATTGTGGATTTCCTAGGCTGGAAAAGTTGAAATGAAACATCAAAATGTTTCATTTTTTAGTTTTACTTAAATGCGGTCGAAAGATACACAATCTGGAAACGTTTTATTTGCTCATGTTTCCAATACAAAGCTGTCCTTCTTTGTTTCACTAAGAAAATTATAATCTTTTTCCCAGTTTCTTTTAATCCTTGATCTAATCATCAAAGAGTAAAGGCCACCTGTCCTGATCTCTTGTTAAGATATTTTTTAGACAACCTGTTTTGTGGATGACCACAGGTGACACGGTGGCTGGTGAGGGTGGAATAGCTATGCCTGCCAGTTGGTCATTATAATCTGTGAAATCTAAAGCAGCCAGATCGAGAGGATGGGACAATGTGGTGCCTGAGTAACCTCTTAGGGGGCCTTTGCTAGAACCTGTGGGAACTGTGGTCTGGGTGCAGTCTCCCTCCTCTTTTTTCCAACTTCCAGCATGCAAGAAAGACAAAAAATTGAACATGTTACGGGAGAGACTCTCCCAAGGCACATAATTTTGTGAGTTAAAAATTTGGAATGTTAAGGGCAAATTTTTATTATAATGCTCAAAATAATGCCTGAGACTTTCACTCAGACATTACCCTAGAATAAGTCATATAGAACTATGAAGTTTAAAGAAATATGTTTAAGTGTATGTCAGTGATGTGATAGTGAGAGATTTGGCTCCTTGTCCCTTCATTAAGGGTGAATTTACCCCAAGGGTGTACTCTGGTCTTGGCAAATAGTGTTATAATAGTGAAAGAATATTGCCTGCTGGATAGCAGAAGTTGATGATTAAATTTAAGTATGTATTGTCCACATAAAGCAAACAATGTGCCTTTTTTTGCCTTGGCTGTGAACATTCATCACTGGTACTGAAGACGGAAGATGCGTGCTTGCTAATTATTGTGTTTTTAACTGATAATATACTGTAAATTTTGTAGAATACAACTGTGACCTTATAGAGAATGGAAGAGATGACAGCAGGCCCATAATTATAGAGTGCTGAAGAAATGCTTGTTATTATCTACTATTTTTAGGACCAGTGTGCATAGCCTCTTAATTTACATAAGCTTTAGACGTTCACACATTTTCTGTCTTTGCTTATGGATGATAAATTTTGTTCAAATGAAAGATGAAGACGTTGTGTTAGGTGAGAGGTTAGCCAACTTGAACTTGATTACTGTGAACAACAAAAGCTTCAGTGCCAACTGAAAAAGGAGTATTTATTTGAGAAAGAATTGTTTAACCCAAGATTCATAACATGAAAACTGCAGCATTCGCATGGAGTCTTGACAACTTGTGATTTGGGAAGTGGTTAAATGATTATGTAGGTGGAAAAAAGGAGGGGAAAAAACTCCCCTATAATCTATTTATCACAGGGAGGGTGATTATTGCAGTGTGTTCTTATTAGGGATTAAAGTTTTGTGCTTGTTCAGAGTTCCCTGTTGAGTGGCAAGGACACAAAGTGCGTTCCCAGGAGGTACTATAGATCACAGCCTTGCTGGTCCACCTGCCCTGGCTGCTTGCCAAGACACTTCCCTTGGCTCTGTTGAAGGCAACAGCCCTTGAAGGCTGGTGAGATGTCTTGGTTTGGGGACGTCGAGGTGTGGAGCAGATGCTGTGTGTCCCCAGAGCAGCATGCTGTACCTTACCGGAGGCACAGGCATTAGGCTGGTGAAGATCGCCCACCCCTCCTGGGGCTCCCAGCCTCTCGCCAGTCCCATGCCTGGTGCTGTCCCTTTGTGTAGCTCGGCCAGCCCAGTGCAATCAGCTGCTTTTGCCTCACTGACAGTGCTGCTGTTGCCTGGCTGAGCCTGGCTGCTGGCAGGATGGTGCTGGTCACCAGAAGGGCCACCAGCCACCACTGTGCTACACACAGTGGCACTACGCTTGCAGCTCTGGCACCACCGTGGGCATGCTGTGTGGTACTTGTGCTACTGGGCAAGCTGCAGGAGATGCTAGAACAATACTGAATCCTGCTTTGGCCCTGGAAGAAACCCTTCATGATAATGTCAGAGCAAATTGACCCTATCATCTCCCTCAATTATCTTTGCTGGCCGCAGTCTGTGTGCTCTTGGGTCAGTGATGCACAGCCCCTTCTCTCTGATCAGGACTATGCCTGCCCCTCGCCAGGCAGGGCAGTTAGATGAAGCAGCATTGAAAAGCTGGCAGTTGTGCTTGCTGTGCTCTCCACCTGAACACAGTGCCGTGGTGTTGGTCCAGTGACTCCGGTGACCCATCTGTGCAGAGGTGGGACAATGCTCAGCTTGCTTCTGCTTTCTGCAGTCCTCACAAGGCTGTTTCTTGCATTAAAAACCAGAGAAAGCAAAGAAATATATGGCTGAGACAGACACAGAAGAAAAGCTTGTTTGTACTCATTACACTGGAGGATATTTTGAGATCAGATCATCCATCTGAAAATATGACCTCTTGTAATGCTGCCAAACAAGGTCAGGGATGCCTGCGCTTCTCTGCTTCTTATGCAAGTTCGAGCTGCCTGGAAGCACCTTTCTCCGCTATGCGTGAGTTTTCCAAGTTAAAGGAAAAAAGAGAATTTGTTCATCAGGGCTTGACCTCTTGTTTTTCTACTTTGTTTGCCCTGTTTTGGCTATCTTTCTTTGTCCTGATGTTCTCAGTTGTGTTTCAGATTTCCGGTGTGAGCAGTTGCACGTGAGGAAAGTCATTCATCAAAGCAGATGAACTAGTTGCCCGTACAATGCTGTCGTGTAACACGTGCCTAGTCTCATCTTAATCTATTTCCTTTCCTGTTTTCATCTTAATTTAAGTGGATAGAATTGTGACCCTCAGGTCTGCAGTGCTGCAAAGCCTGCAGGAAACTGCAGTCAATACAGACCTTCATAGGCACTGGGAATTTTTAAGATGTAGCTGCTTGAAGCCCACCTCTGTTCTTCTGGAGAAATAAGTGCTCATCCCTTTTCCCTAGGGAGCAGTTTTTGACACCGGATGCTAATATAATTTGTGTCTTCAGTTTCTGCCTATAAAAGATCTTGCAAATGAAGAAAAAAATATTTTTCCATCATATCGTGTGAAACCAGGACTCCCACAGAAATATTTCATTTCTCGTGTTTGCGCTGGCATTAGGTAGCACTAGGCAGAAGCCTTTGCTGAGTGTGTGGGCCTGATCCGGCAAACCTTTGTTCATCGAAGCAGTTTGGATAGTGTGTGTACCAGCAAGGAACTCCGTCCCATTAGTGAAGGCAGGATCCTGGCTGTGGGGTTGCCTCTGCCGAAGCGATGCTCCCAGGCTCCTCTGAGGTTGGACAGTTTGTGGCAGCTGTGCCCAGCTGCTCTGTGATGTCTCTGAACAAACAGGTTTTAGGAGTGTTTTTGTTTTTGTTTTTTTCCTTCAAATTGTCATTCTTTGCTCTGTGTTTTCCCATTTATCACTCATTTACAGAGTGTTTTACCTCCCAGCTGATGTCTGCACATGAAGTCTGTTGCAATGGCATGGGTGCCTCTGCAGAAGCTCTGCCCTGCAAATACCCTCGTGTGCTGGCTCAGTCCAACACCAGCAGCAGCTCTCTGTGGGGTTTGAGCACTTCGGCAGAGTAAGTAGGAGAATCCAGCACTTGTCCTCAGTTTACATCTGTCTACCCAGCAACCTTGGTCCTTTGGTACCAGCACTGCGCTGCCTGTGGGCAGGGTGCATCCTTTCTGAGAGCCCAAATCGATAATCATATGGGATTTCCAGGGTGGTTTTCTCTTTTTTGACCTCAAAACAAAAGTGTAAGTGTGTGTAAACATTGGCTAATGCAAGCAAGTCTGTCAGAAAGTGGTCCATTTGCATGAGGATTTAATTACATGGATTTTGCCCTGGAAGAAAGCTGTGCGTGATTGAAGCTGCCAGGCTGGAGCACAAACACGGGGCTCAGGTACAGAAATGTGTACAAAATAGTTACCTCTCCAGCCTGCTGTTGAGCAGACCTTTTGTAGCAGCGCAAGGGAGGTTAGTAAGAGAGTGGGAAAGATGACAATATGTTTGATAAAAACTTTAATTGCTAAAGGCCTTTTCCAAAGGCTGATAATGGCAAAAGGTGTAAATAGAGGAACTGTCCCAGGCTGCTCTCTGGTAGCTGTGCCTGGCGCACAGATGGGCTGCTGAAGAAACTGTGAATGGCCAAATGATAACAGACTATCCAGTCATTCCAACATCAGCTCATTAGCAATCTGTCAGATATTTTCATTTGTGTACTGGTGGACTAAGCAGATATTAATGGATTGCCCCAGCTCCCAGGCATCCCTTTAACTCAGAAGGAAACAATGAATGAATAACCCAGTGATGTGAACAGAGATTTCCACGCCCTCAGCTTTTGGGGGTCACTCTGGGATCTGTCCAAGGCTATTGCATGTCCCATGAAGCTCCCAGCCCGGTAAGGGAAAAGCAGAAGTGCAGGCAGGGGCTGGGTGCCTTGCCCAGCCCTGCTTCCTACCTGAGCTTGGCTTTCCCGGGGCACTGTGGCAGGGTGAGCGTGCCAGCCCACAGTTACCCAAACAGCAAAAGGTTGGGTGTCTAAATGAAATAAATCGGCTAAGCACAGGGCCCAGGATGCTGGTGAACAATTTGGGTTTATATTTTAAATAGTTCAGTAATTTTCTTAGACAACTCTTTTGCTAAAAAAGATAACCAACCATATATAATGGGATTTTTGCCACCTAAATCTCTCACAGAAAAAAAAAAATCACTAGACCCTCATTGGTCATATTATTCCAAACTCTAGTAGCTGATTTTCAAATGAGGATATCTATGCCAGGTATTCCTGCCTAATTTGTTTTCGTTAATGTCCTGGTTTTGCTAGGATAGAGTTAATTTTCTTCTCACTAGTTAGAATAGCTGTGTTTCAGTTCAGACTTGTTACGAGAACATCATTGATAATGTAATCCCTCCAAACTCCTTCTGGCTGAGGAGACCACCCTTTCCTGAGGAGAGCAGGCTGGCCTGGCTGTAAGGCACAGTCCCCAGCTAGCCAGCAAGGCCGTGCATCCCGACTGCCTGACCTGCCTTTGCCAGGGCAATGAGTAGAGGTGTGAGCTGGGGGCACAGCTGGCAGCGGCCGTACCCTCCGTCTGCAGGGTGGGTGGTGCGAAGCTGTGTGCCTCAGCCGGGGGATTTATGGGTGTTGCTGTGTCAGCAATGCATGGCTGTGCACTGAGCAGGAACAGGCAGTCATTAAATGTCTGAAGGATCTTTTCATTATGCTTCATTTTGTAATATTATCACTGAAGCTGTTGAAGTCGTACTTCCGTAATAAGAGTGATTATGATGAGGGTAATGTAGTCAAGTGCCAAAATGTAGTGCCCTCATAGGGGAGAAGGAGTTACTGACGGAGCCTTTTAATCACGGTGAGATCACCCCACGCTGCCCAGACGGCCTCCCGGGCGCTTCATGCCTCTGGCTTTTGTAGGAAAATACCTTTATTCCTTCAATATTCCTTTAGCTTAGGCACATCAGGGATGGATGTGAACTAAGAGCTGCTGAAAATGCTGGGATTTGTCTGTCAGGCCACAATTTGGAGATGGTATTTCTTTTAATCCAATTCAGTTTTATATATTGGCATGAAGCATTATAATTGATTGCATTAAATTACTTTGGAATCTTTCAGCTGCTTCATCAAGAAATTATATCAGCTCCAAGTAGGCCTGACTGTATGTTTGTATTAAAAATGTTACAGGCACATAGCCTCAGCCTGATTCGTTCCTAATGACATTTTGAAGTTCACACTAAAAAATGTTCTGTCAATTAAGCCAGAAATTAATAGCAACATAGAATCATAGAATGGTTTGGGTTGGAAAGGACCTTAAAGATCATCTTGTTCCAGCCCCCCTGCCATAAGCAGGGAGACCATCCACTAGACCAGGTTGCTCAAAGCCTCATCCTTGAGCACTTCCAGGGAGGGGGCATCCACAACTTCTCTGGGCAACCTGTGCCAGTGTCTGACCACCCTCACAGTAAAGAATTTCTTCCTTGTATCTAATCTAAACCTGCCCTCTTCCTGTTTATAGCTGTTACGCCTTGTTCTATCACTACCTGCCCTTATAATAAGTCCCTCCCTAACATATTTACTTCAGTTAACAGTATGTCCTTTCAGTGCAGGGATCTCAACTATTACAGTGGTGTGTTCTACTTCCAACCCCATCAAAATCCAGTCAAACATTCTCATTGTAATACATGTTTGTCTGTAACACACACAATTTTTGACTGTGAAGAACAGCTCTGTGAAATATATTCAGTAAGAGGGAAGCAACCTAAAAGGTAGTTGCAATACAAAGGCCTGTGTTTCTGTAGTGCCTTGTAGCTGGAATAAAACCAGGCAGGAAAATCCTGCTTTACCAAGTAGCAGATTTTCTTGGTAAAGGTTTATACTTCCTGATGGGGCCAACTCCCAGGAAAACAGCCATCTTGGAGGGGCTCCTGGGGGGAAATGATTGCGCTTGTCATCAATTAACAGAGACAGGTGTGCAGACGAAGGGAAATAGTGCTTTTCTTCTCAAGGTAGCACAAGTCAAGAAAGTGCACAGCTAGTGACAACTCCTGCGTCAGCTGCTGTAACACAGAAAGGAGATCTTGGTTTGCTTTAAAGAGCACAGAGTGTCGTGTGCTGCTTGATCCCAGTAAGTCCCAGTTCCTTAATGTGTCTGGGAAACATTAAAGTAGTAGTAGCTGAGAAGACTCAATCTTTTTAAATGTGAATCCCTTTTCTTCTCACTTTTCAGGTGGCTGAAGCTCTGATGACTGCTCTGTGCAAGGAGACAACTCTGCTCCAACTTCCCTTCCCTCCAAGCCAGCCAGCAAAGGGACCTGCAAGAGGATGTTTTACAACTTTTGAAAAAGTAATGAACTCGGGGCACTGAGCTGGGGCTTAAACGTAGGTTGTGATGAGAGTAACGCTGTCTAATATTAACACACAAGTGCTTTCCCTAGCCTTGCCTGAGATTTCTTCTCAAGTGCTTAGTGCTCCCAGCTTCCTCAGGTTCCAGTGTGGAGTCCTCCATGGCCTACATGTGGGTCTCTGCCCTGCTGTTGAATCTCCATGGGTGGCAGGGACCTCCTTTGCCTTTTCCTACTCCATGTGGTTGAACTGGGTGGCTGAGGTTCTCTGTCCTCCCCCTCTTCCTCCTTCCTCCTGGTAATGAAGCTCTCTCTTTGTTTAGGCCACTGGTTGTCTTTTGTTCAGGTCAAATGGCCTCTCCTCCAGGTTCTCTCCACCTTCTTTTTTTCAAGACCATCCTTTCCTTCACAAATACGGATTAGCAGTGGTGTTTCTCTATTACTAATTGGCTCAGCCTGGGCTTCGGGGTCTTCCTTGGAGCCAGGAGAGCTGTTGCTCTCACAAAGTGGCCCTTCCCCCACTACCAAAAATGCTCCACCCCCCACCCCAACACACAACCCAAGATATTCGTTCACATCTGTTCCTTCCCTATTACCATTAGAGCATGAGCACATGTGCCCCGAGCAAGTCTGTGGTTCTGTTCCTAAATACTCTGTCTTGTCTTTTTGTTCAAACTCACCATAAAAATCATACAAGTCAAACAGTCACAGAATAACTGAGGCTGGCAGGAAAGCCTGGAGAGCATCTAGTCCAAACACCCACCACCAAAAAGCAGGGCCAAGGAGAGCAGGATGCTCAGGCCCATGTTCTGTTGCATTTTGCACATCTCCAAGGGTGGAGTCTAAACAATCCCTTTGTTCCAGAGTTTGACTGCTCTTAAAGTAAAAAAAAGTTTTTTCTTATGTTTAAGTAGAATTTGTGAGTGAGGAAACCTACTCTTTCCAAAGGAGAAGGTGCCTGTCTGTCTGCACAGGAACCTGTTATCTCTGTAAGATGATTTTTCTCTGTCTTTGAGATTTGATTTTGGGCTCGGGGTGAGTCTGTGTGCAGAGATCTTGTTGTAGCTGGAGATACTTGAGAGCTGGCATTGCACATGTGTGGGAGGTGGGAATCACTGTTGTTACTTGATGTGATCCAAATGGTTAAGGGGGTAGGAGAGTGGGTTCCCAGGGAAGGCTGGAGCACAGGAGATGGGGAGGGGACTGATCGCCTTTTCACCATGTAAGGTGATTGGAGCTGGTGGCCTTCTGTGGGGCACCTAGTCTGTGTGGCTCTTCAGGGAGACAGGACAGCCCCATGTCACATACCATGTCCCAGCAGAGGTCTTAGGAGCAGAGTCTGGAGAGAAGAACTTGTTTGATGATATAAGCTAAGCATGGCTTAGCCTTATCCACTGCACTTCCAAACACTGATTTGTCTTTGGTTGTCTGGAAGGGACACTGTGACAGCCACCATGTCCTACAAGCAGTATAAGTCTTGTTCCTTAGACATTTGGATGAATGGCTTTAGTTATGTACTTCTAATAAGAGCACAATGCTTTGGCTTCTCTGCTGTTCTCCAGAGCCCCATGTGTGTGCCTGGTCTGGCAGTTGCATGTTGTTTATTTCCTGGATTATTTGGGGAAAATGGAGGATCTTGTGCTGCACTGTATATAACAGACCCTAGGAACCTGATAGGGTTAACGGTAGAGCTGATTGCTTCTAAACTGTTTTAATCTGCTCAGATTGTTCTAGACAGTGCTGTTTACATAGGATCCTTGTACTTGGATCTCTTCATCCAGTTAAAATGTTGTCCAGCATGTAAAATACCAGGCTCCTGGAACAGATGACTCGTCAGGCCCTCAGTGCTTTTGATCAACTGACATTTCTTAGTGAGCTTTGTATCCTGGCCAAATTCCACCCCAAATGCACCCCAGCCACCTGTGCAGGCAGTGAGGCTTCCCAGGAGCTGGTGCTCCTTGCTGCCAACAGTGGGAATGCTCATGGCAGTGTCCAGGCACAAGCGCACTGCCCTTATAGCAAGAGGTTACAAATATCACTTGTAGAGGTTCCTTTCATGTACCAGAACTCTTTCCAGGCATTCATGGGAGAGTCTTCCTTCTCACCCATGTGCACGTGGCACATTAGCGAGCCATATAAGAGCCCTTGCCATACCCATGTTGTCAAAGCACATTGTGGCACTCTAAATACAAATACCCTTTTATTTTCACTACAGCACTGCAAGCAGCACTGACAGCAAAGCAGCAATATGTACTGTATATGCATGGGTAATAAATATTGCTGGCTTGAAATTTCTGTGCACATTGGGCATGGATTGTGTTTTACCATATCACACGATACAGTGACAGCAAAGAAGTTCCTTCCCCTTAGCATAAGGTAAACAACAAACAAGCAAAGCTAGTTTGGCTGTCACTGTGTTGATCAGTGGCTCCATCCAGGAACACCAAGACTCAGTATCGCTTTCATTTCACAAACAGAAGTAATGGCAAAGCTACTTCTCTCCTTGCTATCAAAAGCTTATAAAGAGACTGTTTCATCTGAAGTTTTGTGTAGGCACATCATACAAATATTTCACTGGAATACATCAGAACTGTGGCACCGCTACTTTCTTCACCACTGCATGGGAACTACCAATGTAGCCACCAGTCTCTGTCAGAGGGGTTTTCATCCCGCATTTCCTTTTATACTTTTTTTTAATTCTAATATCGCCTTTCTTCTACCCACTCCCCACTGCGACTGAAGGGCAAAGCTTAGTCTAACAAGAGCTAAATAACACACAAATACATATAGGTAACGTTACAACTTTGAAGTCCAATCTCTGAAGAATGAAGGCTCCTGCAAGTTTCATGCTCTGCTGGAGGTTATCTGGAGTTGGCGAGCTACCAATATACAAAATGATATCTTTTAAGGAGCAGCATCATATTAAAAAGTGCTGACCTATTTGCACAATAGCAAGTGACAGAGAAGTTGCAAGTTCTCCCCTCCTCTTCAGCCATAAATGAAGCTGGATGCCTGACCCTGTGTTATCAGCTGTTTGCAGATGCTTGAGGCACCTCACTTCATGGGCAGCCCCATGGAGACGGATGACTGCATTTTAGGTGAGTGCTTTGGAAGATGCCACCTCTTGACAATGCCAGGGTTTCCAGGCAGGTCATTTTCCAGGTGCCACCGAGCATGTCCACAACTGCCACTGCCTTGGGGAGCTGGTGGGTCCTGGGCCTTGATGGCCCTGATGTGCTCCAAGTGCTCCTCCCATGAGTCCTGTGCCAGCCTCCAGCACACTGCCCATCTGTGCCATGGCCACTGTATGGCTCATGGCACCAGGGAGGGATGGCAGGTCATGTCCACTGGAGGGGGACACTTGGGCAGACCAGGGACCTAGTCTGTATTTTTAATGAAACAGCATTGGATGAAAACAATTTCACAGCACTAGCAGCAGGTCTTGGGACCAGAAGCAGACCACTGCTAGGGAGAAGCCCTGCAGCTGGAGAGGCCCCAGAGAAGCTCTCAGACAAAAGCTGGAAATGAAATCCAGTAAAGAGCTAAAAGGGATCAAAGCCAAAAGGTGGTGTTTGATATCAGATGACCCAGACATTTGAATATATCTGCCTCTGGAATAATGTCCTGGTTAAAAAAAAAAAAAGTCCAGACTGGTAGAGAAGAAAGTGGAATCAGAACTGCTGTGGGATGAGGGGTAGAAGATGCTTGGTCAGGCTGCAAGAGAGTGGGAGAAGAGGCTGGGGGTGGGGAAAGATGTGTTATCTGAGATACTGGAACAGGTCTGCTGCTGTAGCCTATTTTATTTTCATGCCATTTTTGTCTCTTCTGGGACCAGTGGCCAAACTTCTAACAACTTCCCACAGGGCTCACTTCTCTTCAGTTTCTCCAGACTGAGTCTCCAGGGATGATGCTCTTGAACTGATTAACCCTTCTGCAACCAGCTAAGGACTTCCATGCGCTATTGCAAGAGGAGGAACAGCTGTGCTTTAGGAAAGGACCCCTGTGGCGAAGTGAGGAAACCTCAACGAGTTCACAGTGGTCGGGGAAGCAATGCAGTGGCAAAGCAGGTGCGTGTGTGGGAATGTCTGACTGCGCCGTGGTGGAGCGAAGGGGAAATGGGAGTGCAGCTCAGAGGGCTGCTGCGCATGACCTGGCAAAGCCCCATCTCAATTACTTCCAGGCAGCATCATGCTCCCTTTGCAGCCCCCAGAGCCACCAGGCAGGTTGCCAATGGAGGCAGCAGTTTGGCAGGTTTTTAAATACTGACTGCGTGAGTGTGTGGCGGGCCGTTTGTACCATATGGCACCCAAGGGCTAATCCGGGAGAGGGTGCTGGGCAGCAAGGGAGGCCAAAGCCGAAATGCCATTTAGAAAGAAAACATCAGCCCAAGTGGCACAAGGCCATAAAGCCAAACAATGAAGGAGACCAGGGCTGGGAAGGGAGCTGGAGAGCGGAGGACGGCTGTGCTCCTGAAACCACCCAAATTTCATTTCCTCCCACTGTCCATATTCAACTGAATGCTTAGAAACGCTGTTATGTAGAGTATAAGCATATACTATAAGTATTGAAATAGAGATTTCAATATATAAAATGTATTTTGTATGCATGTATTGCTCTACTGTGGGAAGCCTGATGTAGAAAAAGCAGAGCTGTGTGGGAAAAAGACATTTCTACTTCTGCCCTGGGATGG
>NW_010296856.1:8145-21907 GCF_000700745.2 Antrostomus carolinensis | reverse complement strand
GGAACCTATTGATCTCAAGGGAGACCATCATCTGGCAGGATGGGAACCCTGAGCTTCAGCTGGTGTTGACCATCTTGGCCCTGGGAAATAGATCTGGTCCATGGTCATCTTGCCTTTGAAAGGATGTTTTTATCCCCTAAAGCTCAATTGTAAGAGTTCTCATTTGCAGGCTCATTATATTAAACAAATGACACTGTAATTGTTTGCTCTCTGCTCTCGGGCTCTAATGGATAGTGCTTGTCACAGTTATTGATTTTTCTTCTCTTACAGAAATCTAGTACTTCAGGAATATTGAGTCATGCTATTATCCAGAGAGGTGCCAGCCCTTTGAATGACAGACAACAGGCTGCTGTCACTGTGAACACTTGATAGCTGGCAAAAAAACCCAACAAACAAGAGTGTCACTTACCCACTAAAATACTATAAATAAAATACAGACTTGGTAGTTCTTTCATGACTAAGCTTATAAAGAAGATAGGATTTGTCACACTAGAATAGCCTGATTTCTTGTGTCCTTCTCTTGCTGTGGCCAGACGCCTTGGTGGAAGATGGTTCCAGGGAGCTCATTCCCACCACGAGTAGTTTATTCCCAGGTTCCTGGGTTTCAGCCAAACACGCTGGGAATGTCTGTACTGTCCTGGGCATGGCTGACGTCGGTAACTGGGGGACACTTCTTGATGCTTCTCCTCAGGATGACACTGCATTTTTGGATCACTGCTGTGTCACATGGCTGTCTTGGGTGAAGCTGTTCAAAATTACACCCTGAGGTATGTGTAATTAATTTTTTCTTCTAACAGGCATTACCTTGTATTTACCCTCACTAAGTTTCATTTGCCACTGTGTTCTGGGTTTGTTTAGATGCAAGTGAGTGAAGGGCAGTGGTTCTGCCCATCTGCCATGTGCTACATGTGGGTATGCAAACCACACAACTCTGCCTTTTCCCAATGTGATGATGCAAGCAGCCTTGGGGCTGGAGGACAGCATAGCCTGGCCCTGTCCCAAGCAGCTTTCAATGAAAACAAGCATCTGCTTGATCACAGTATGGAAAAATTGTTGTGCTTCTTGCCTTGATGAAGGGAAGAGGGTAAAGTTTAGAGGTAAGTCATGAAATGTTGATCTAAAATTAAAAAACTAGAAAAGGATGCCTAAAAGCCAGCACACAGTGTGTGCTTCTGCTTAGCTGTGTGTCTCCGCTCTGTTTTTCCCAGAGCAAATTTAACTCAGCTGAAAGTGAATTTAAAAGCAGAGAGCATCCAAAGGCAGTTGCCTGGGTAGAGAAACAACTGCTCCAGCGTGGTGGCCCTTGCTTGTATGCTTGCAGGCTGCTGAGCAACAGGACGTGTAAGATGCAGGGCTGCATGTCTGCAGCATTGCCCATGCGATGCCTTCAGGACAGAAGTGACGCTTCTCCCCGGCACATTGCTGCCAGGGCTGCATGTTCGCACACAAAGCGCTGGAGGCCATCTCGCCTCCACCACAGCTCACCTAGCTTAATGGCTTCCTCCAACATCTCCCAGTTCAAAAGAAACTAAACCAGCTATACTTATATTATTTAGAGAAGCTGGTTAGTATGCACAGCATTTCTGCATCTACGCAGCACTTGAATAGCCTGGGCCTTTTCTTATTACACCAGTGAATAGCAGGCTTACACAAGAAAGTGAAATCAGCTTCTACGTCAGGAAGAAGAAAAATCTGTAGCTGTTGGGGAAAACCTTTCAGGTATTTAGAGCTGTTAAGTTCTCTGAAGGAGCTGTTGGTTTTAATACCACAGTTGTCCATGACTTGCTGTTTAACAGTATGGTGTGTCGGTGTCAGTGATCCCACACATCACTGGCAATGCAGGTGGTGGTGGAGATGGCTGTGTGTGTTTAAAAAGGGCTTGGGAGCAGCTGAACAGCAACATAAAAAAATACCTGTGGGTGTCTCTACCCCATTCCACTTGCCTCACCCCATAAAGCAGCTTTTTACTTACAGCTCCAGGCTTCGTATACTTCCAGTCATCAACCTTCGATAGGTCCCATCTGATTTTTTTTTTTGTACTTAAAAATGTTTCCGCTGATGCTTCCTCTCGTATCTACCCTTCTGCTCCTCCCTTCTCAGTGTACCTGGCTTTTTCCTTAGACTCAAGTCCTGTCTAAGCAGAGTAGGTGATTTCACTTCTCGGGAGATCCAGCTCTGAGCTTTGCCAGAGCTCCCTGCATAAGGGTGCAATCTAGGTATTCCCATTCATGAAAGAGTTGGTTTGGGGTGTAACAAGGAGGTTTTTTGCAAGCCCTTTCAGATGTCCAAGTGGTCAGGTTATCTTCTTCCTCACTGGATGTCTGTCAAAAGAAGCAGCTGGTTTGTTTGGCAGCATCTGCTGTTATGAACTGTGCTGCTAATTGTTCATCAGTTACATATTTGTCTTTTCTTAATGTTTCCTCTGCTGTCTTGCTAGGCAGAGTTCCCAAATAGAAAGGGAGCATCTTGGTTATTTTTCCTCTTGGCTAAATCCTTTACACTTTCTCACTTCTCTATAGCAGTCCCAGAAAGGATACCTTCTCAGGGAAAAAGTAACTGTATAGCTATATTTCAATCAGGCTTCCTTTGCAGCCCCATATTCAGCCCCTGCTGTTGTGGTGTCCTCAGTTATGCCCACATTCAGCACATTGGCCAACCGCCCTTTGAATTTTCCTTCTTTTACTACCCCTCTGCCTCCCTATGTCATCCTCTCCTCCACTGCTGAGAAGGGCTCCTTGCTGACCCCTCCCCAGGGAAGGCTGGGGGCACAGGGATGTGGGCTGGGGCAGCTCCCTGCAGCATCCCACCGTGGGGGTCTCAGCAATAACACATGCTGCTTGGTAAAACCAGCACTGGATCCTGCACAGTCTTCAGGTGGCTTCAGCTCCTCCCTTCTGTGAGCTATATCTGGACATGTGAAGGGATGGCACCTTCCTTAAGAAAGCTTTTGTCTACTGAGATGGAAGATAAAATGGGTCAACTGACATTTGTTAAGCTACATGTTGCCAGTAGAATAGAGTTCTGAACCCCCCAAACAGTGTAAATACATTAAAAAACCTATTAAAAGAGAGAGATGCTAAAGCCATTCTGGAGATTTAAATCATAAAAGTTTAATTGAATTAATAAATTCAAATCTAGATATAGGCTATTTCACTGAGCTTTAATGTATTTCCCCTTTAGAAGATACTCTGTAATTTATGACTGCTTAAGTAGAGGATACAATAGTTTGCATTAAAAAAAAATAAAAGGAACTGGAGGCTCTTTGTGCTGTGGTGCTGCAACTGCATTTAGCATCCACTGTAAAATGTCCGTCTCTCTCAGATTCACAAATTATTTTTTACAGAATGGTAAGCTTAGGCTATGAGCTGGGATTTATACAGTTGTTTCTGGAATTGGTTTTGAAAGCACACTACAATAAAAACTTGATTACAGGCCTGCAACTCCTTGTCCTGGAGGGAACGAAACCCCTCTCAGTTTTTGTAAAGGTGGCTCACCTGAAGGTAAAGACATTGCCTGGAATATTTTGTAGATTGGCATTTCTGTTTGTTGGTTCCATATTAAACAGAATAACCAAGCATGCTGACGGTAAAGCCCTCGTTTAATTAACCCTCTTGGTGTAGTACCATGTGATTAAATGTGACTGAGCTGCTCCTTGGGGCTTCTGCTACTGAAAATACTAACAATAATCATTTGTTTTGTTTTTATATTTAAACACATTATTGCATAGCTTGGTGCAAAGATAATTACTGATTTTATCTCCTGTGTTTTTCTAATGTTCATTAATAACAATAAAGGGTTGTAGGTTAAAAACTCATTTAATTGCCTTTATGTTAATGACATTATGAATAGCCTTAGCTACAAGATTCTAATTCTGTCCAGTATCCTGTTTCTCAGTAAAGCCCCAGGAGAGCTGCTCATTTTATCAGCATTACTGATTCAGAATTTTTCCTTGCAGGTGGGTTTTGTACATAATCAGAATTAATGCACAACACATTTTGCAAGGAACAGAGTAGAAGCTCTCTGAATAAGTAATTAACTAGAGTGCCCAAGGAAAAATGCCTGAGCAAATTTTTTAGCATATTCATAAAACATTAAGAACAGTCACAAACACAGTGGAAACAATTTACTGATAATATGCTTTCATGCCAATTTTGCAGAGCTTGTTACTAAGGGGCATGTGGCGGGCTAGTGAGGGCTGTATGTGGAGTTTAAAAAAAAAAAAAAAAGGAGATTTCTACTCTCTCATTAAGGAGCACCTGCCCTTGGAACAGATTATGTTCCGAGCTGCATGGACAAGGACTTATTGGAAGATAAATGGAAGTCAATACTAGGCTTTTTCAAAGTAAACAGAAAATAGACTTTTCTCCTCCATGTACAAATAGCCTCCTCTCTACACCACCTTCTTGGTTCTGAAAGACAAAAGGAAGGAAAGATTATCTGGGTTACTTTTGTGACTAATGATAATTAAAAATAATAGATTTCCCCCTCTAAAGATGCTGAGGGAGTGCAATGTGTTTGGAACCTGCCAAAGCGGACCCACAACTTCCAATTGTTTTGTTGAGTAAAGTGTGTGGGTCTGGTTCTTACCTGCAGGGTACACTAAAGAGTGTCTTGGCTATAGCTCAGCTATAGGAGCTCCCTGTCTTCCAGCTTAGCACAGGGAACTCAGCAGTGGGTCCCCTCTGCCAGACCCTATGCTGCGGTGATTTTTATAGCCAAATGGGCTGGGTGGCTGAAGCAGTTTTAGCAACCGGGCTGTGGGAGACAGAATGCAATACCTGGGCAGCTGTGGGGTCCTCTCTGTCCCCTGCCTGCAGCCACTCTGCAGCACCATGAACGGCTCCCCTCCTTGGTGCTCCCTGCATGGCTTCAAACCCATCTGCCACAGCCCCTTGTGTGGGAGGAGGCAGTGGTCCTGCTGCCCAGGCTTCCACTGCCTCTGGGCTGAGGGCTCTGCACTGTGCTGCCAAGGCACCCAAAACAGGGGGACCCACAGCACCACCCAGCTCAGCACGAGTGAAGTGGGTGATACCATAGCTGTAGGCAATAGGTAGTCAGCATTGCAGTTCTTAATCACTGAAAGTCTGGAGCAGAGAAACAAGATGGTCTTAAAGACCTTAGCATTAAATAAAGTAAGTCTGAAATGTGTTTGCGTTCTTCTTGTAGTGCTGGCTCTTGAGTTTTTGCTCATCACCACAAGGACAAGGAAAACACTCTCTGTTCAGAATGGAGCGGCTGTTCCCAGGTGGATCTGGGGGACAGGGCTGCTTCAGGAAAACACTGAATCCTGCAATGTCCCCAGCACGATGCCAGAGCTGTGACAGAGAGCACAGTGAGGCTGCTGGGGCTCCAGTCTGCCTGTGAGGAGGAAAGACCAAGGATGCCACAGGGCTGTACTGAAACATGGCGGTGGGTGATGGCTTCACCCTCTCTTCCTGGGTGGTAGGACTGAGTTGGAGGGCTTTTTCCTTCAAAGGTGAAAGCTCAGACAGCTTTTCTGGGGATTGCTGGATCAGCCCATGCTGGTCTGCCAGTTGGAGCTTCCTGACAAAGGGCCAGTGGCATGACGGGCTATTGAAGGCCATCACTTCGGTTCAGTGCAAAAGCAGTGAGCTGGAGCAAAGGTCCTGCTCTGCCAAGCCTGGCCTGTTTGCCACCAAAATCCCCGCCAGCAACTGTTCCTTTAATGATCTTTATGACAGGCACAGAAAGCACTGTTATTTGCTTAGTTTGCTTTAAAAATAGATTTCTAAACTTGCAAGTGACAGTTTGGCACGTGTCTGAAACCCGGTGCCCCAGGGTGTGCAGGAGCACCAGTAACAGCAAACGTGGCATGAGCTCATGAGGACGTGGAAAGTGGCAGCACTAGGGACGCTAATGTGATTAAATCGTGTACAACTCAATTAGTTTCCCATTTCCTCCCATGCTAGGTGGCAGATCCGGCTGGTGGACAGAACCATCGCATCCAAGGTCACATTGAGTGCGTGGTGGCAATGAGGCTACGTGGTTCCAGTTTGACCCTGGCCGTGCAGGGTCACTCTTGCAGAGCTGGGAGCAGAAGACAACCAGCCCCCTGGGTTTCCATCCTGCATTGAAAGGTAAGTCTTGGCAGGCAGCATCCTTGTGCCAAGTGAGGGCAATGCTTAAAATACTGGAATTTGCCTAGAAAGGGTTTAGCCAGCAAGGCTGCACTAAAGAGCTAAGTGGGGAAAATGCTTTGCCTGTGCTAGTGCATGGATGGAGAATGCAAATACCCAGTGCAGCTAAAGCCCTTGTACTCTCCTGTGTTAGCTAGAAAGATGAATCTGTTTTCTAGCGTTAAAAACACCAGAACAAAATGTTACCTATTTAACTGAAATACCTGACTCAAGTGGCAGCACCAGGGATTGAGACATCCGTGATCTTTCTGCCCGTGACTGGCATCGTGTTTTCATGCAGAGGTTTGGGATGAGTGTCCCAAATGCAGAAGGCAATAAGCATGTCTGCAAGGGCAGGGTGGAAGACAAAACTCATTGCGGGGAAAGGAGATCCCAGAGAAGAGGAGAAACTGGGGCAAGTCCCCATCCTAGCCATGCAACTCAGTCCCGTGAAGTGGCACTTCCCTATGGCCAGGACAGAGTCAGAAGTCCCAAAGAACTGCAGACTAAAATTGGTCTATTCCCTAAAATTCCGGAGGGAGCAAAATTTGGGGTGGGTGTGGAGAGACTGCTGCATGGTCGTGTTGACAATCTGGAGGCATCCTGCTTTGTTTTGACTCTTTCAATTTATTTCTCGCTCTCTACCTTACATTTCAAAATGAAGGGCCACTTTTACATGACCAAAATGAATTGCTTTCACCAGAAACATTTGGAAAAGGTTCTGCAGACTAGTTCTCCACAGAGCCTATGTCATCCCGTGCCTTGGGTGACTGTGCTTTGCAGCTGGGTGGGACGGGACTCACGCAGTTATTTGGGAAGAAACATGTTCTGTTATATAGCAGGAGATCCAGCAACCAAATGGCAACCTAATTTCTGTCTATTGGTGAAATAAAACTGGATTCTGGCAGTCGTTCCAGCATATGAAAGGAAAATATTTTAAGAAAGTAGGCATGATTCTGTGTAATACCTGAAGCCTAAGACAATTTTGTCAGAGTCCAGTTCTTCCCTGTCTTGATGGTAAAATGTGTAATTTGTCCTTCCATGCTTCATTAATTTGTTTTGTGTGTGTCTAGCTAACCCCTAGGCTTTTGGTTATATGTTTCATTGGTCACTATTACAACAACTTAACCATAAGCAAAAAAAAATCCTCAAAATGAGCCCAAGCTACTTCTGAATATCTGCATCAGATATCCGAGTCTTGGAGCTGGCTCTGTAAAAGGTAGGGATTTAAAAATAACAAGACAAAATGCATGAAAATTATCTAATCCATGAAAAATATGCAACCTCAGCAACATGGAATCATAGCAGATACACTCTATCGGTGCAGAAGTGATCGCAAGCCCTGTCTTGGGGTGGGTTCTAACAAAAGGGTTAATGCCTGGGGGGCACCAATGTGCAGTAGCCCCCTGCCAAGGTCAATGGGAGCCCTGCCTGCTGAGCACGAGCAGGATCAGGCTCTGTTTTTCCATGATGTTTAACACAAATGGGTAACGCAATGGTTTCTTTGCACTCTTTGCAGCTCCCTTTTTTAAAATACTGCTTTTCTGCAAGTGACCTCATCTATTTCATTATTAAATATGAAATTGTAGAAGAATTGCTTATGCAATCTCTTCTATCTTTTTTGAGGGGGAGTGGAGATAAGCAATTGCTTTTAAATAATGATTTTTACTTAAACACTGACCTGGTATTGTGAATTTACCATTTTCCTAAAGCTAGACGTATTCCCCAACATTTTGTGGTGGTTAAATATGTAGACCTACCGCTTATCCAATAACAAGTGAGCATTTTTGCCGTAGATTGGAAAGAATAAAAACAAGCTAATGTATATTTTTCAACTTCCTGGTGCTTTAACCTTTCTTAAGAAAAGACTCAGGGGACATAATTGAAGGAAAGTGTTTTTCTTTAGCAGATGGATTGCTTTGCTCAGATAATATTTTAGTTATGCCAATAAAGTGAAGGGTACCCAGAAACGCATGAAACTGCCAGCAGTTGTTAGTGTACGACTATTACCAAGGCAGAAATGAGGCCAGAGCGGTGATAAATGTGCACATCTCTCCCTCCATCAGCTGAGGAATGACCTGGATACACTTTACATCTGAGCACCAAGTGGGCCAACATTTTTCACAGCAGCACTTAATAGTGGACATTAACTTAGCCCTCTCCAAAAGGGCTGACCTAGAGGCTACTCTCTGCGGTTCTCCAAACTGTAATCACTTCTGCAGTCTGTAATTTTATCAAATCGCATGCACCTTTTCCAGCCACTTATTGGCCAATTAAGTCAAGTTCTCACTGAGGGGGTCCAGCTGGCTTCAAGTTATCTTAGATGAATTGATTGAAGACATTCTGCAATCTATGAACCCAGTTTAATGATCTAGGTGATAATACTTGTAATTCTTCTCAGTCAAGGGAATTTGCTGCAGCTGTTGTCTGCAAATCCGTGTTCTGATACAGTGAAGTACCAGAAGAGCGTTAATCCGCCCTCAGAGTTTTATAGCGATGGTTGCATTGTGAAATGGGAAATTTAACATTCACACAGCACTACCAAGCAAAGACAATTTTTTTGTTGATGTATTTTTTTATTTTATTCTATTGTAAGTGTTAAAGAGGTTACAGAGAAGAATACATTATTGATAATACTTAAAATGGGAGACTGTACAGCAGTATAAAACAGCCTACTAAAATATTGCATAAAATGTTTGAGCTGGAAAATGAGGTTCGTCTCAGAGCACGCACATATAATTTTTAAAATTCAGAGGTGGAGCAGAGCTCCAGAAATAAAGCTGCTGGGCCAGATCAGCTCCTCAAGCCATTTCAACTACCTGGAGTCAGTTTTGGTATTCTAGAGTTACACTGGAGTAAATAAGACAATAATCTATCTCTTTTTAAAAAAACCTATTTTAAATCTTTTATATAAGACATAAATAAATACAAGGGATTGGTGCTACTTTCAGCCTTGCTAGTGTAAATCAGGAGTAAGCCCACAGTTACATGGTGTAAACTGGTGAAGACTGCCTTTGAGACTGGAGTCCTTCCCCTCCTCAGATTCAGAGCCCTTGAAGTGCTAATGAAGGAGTGCCGTACTTTGACACAGGGCTGAAGTGTATCTCTGAGACCTGCAGTCGCCTGCATGAGGACCTGTGAAAACAAAGAAATAATCATATTTGCTTGCTTCAGTGGCATGTCCCTCTTTTCTGAGCCCCAGGAATGTTAATCCCCTCCCTATGAAACAAATAATGTAACTAACGTTAGGGAATATTTTTCATGTCGAAAATTCAAAATATTTAGTAATGAAATATCCTACAGTGCATCTGTGAAGTTTCTGTCTGTGAAAGGGAATGGCTGGGTTTGATTTCCCTCTAAAAGTGGCAGCTGCTGTATTAATTTATGCTGCGCTGCAGCCACCCATTCGCTTCTCAGTCGCAGGGATGTCCCCTCCCGTGCGGTGTGATTGAGCCCAGATCTGCCAACGCTTGCCTTGCTGAGAGACTCCACTGCTTTTGATGAGATTTCCACCCTCGCCCTGGGAAAAGTCACTTTTTATGGGATGTATTTTCAAAGAGTTATGTGAGTTTTCCAGCCCTACCCAGCTCTCCCCATGCACATGCCTGCAAAGCCCAATGTCAGAGACCTCCTAGCTGCTGTGGCCATTGGGCTGTGCCAGACAGGAAAGCCCTTCCCACCAGAGCCTCAACCCATCCTCACGTGAAGCCAAAGTGTGAGTTCTGTGGGGCTTATCATTTTTGATGGGCTCAGATCAAGCTGTGTTGGCAAACCTAGGTCTCTTAGTCAACTAACTATATGTGTTTCAAACATTAGCCTTTGGGGATTTATGTGATATTTGAAAAGTGTTGTAAAGAATATTCCAGAAGCATTTGGACAAGGCCCTCAGAAACATGGTCTGAATCCTGGGATTGTCCCGTGCAGGGACAGGAGTTGGACTTGATGATCCATGTGGGCACCTTCCCACTCACAACTTCCTATGATTCTATAATTCTATAAAATGAAGATCTCCTCTCTTGCCAAGTTTGGCTGGCTGAGGGAGGTGGTGTGGTCCTACAGACTTAAGAGCTTGAGCTGCTTTGCTGAGGGAGGTGGTGTGGTCCTACAGACTTAAGAGCTTGAGCTGCTTTGCTGAGGTGTGCTGCTGCCTGGGGAAGGCCATGCTGCCTCTGGCAGGTCCCTTTTCCACCTGCAAGAGCAGGGATCATGTGGCTGATCTCTTCTGCAGAGCTGTGGGAGCTGCCAGCTCAGGGCATTCGGGTGCCAACATCAGTGCGGGAAGGTTGGACTGAATCCCTGTGGATTCACATGCCAAAACTGGGTGCCTGGGACCCCTGTCCCTTGGGGAGACAAATCCTTAGCGAGGGCCCCCAAGCAGCCCCTTGCCTGTGGCCCTCTCCTCCCAAAGGTGGCTGTGGCTGGGGTAGGGGTGGCTCCACGGTGTGGGCTGTGCTGGCTGGGTACAACACAGAGCTTTCCAGGGGACTTGGGAGATGAGTGTAACGGGAGGGGAAGGGGGTCAGCCATGCACTGCCATTTATGAAATTAGTGAGACATGAACAGCATGCAGGAATAGGAAATGTCTTTGATGCTAACCACAGAAAATAACTCTGAAATTAACTGCACCAAGGGCACGCTCCTGCCTGACTGGGTTGATCTGTGCAGAGCCAAGCTCGGTGCCGTGTTGGCCATGCTTCAGTGGACGCACATTTTCCTTGCCCTGCTGTCGTTGTTCAGAAAGGAGAACGGGCTAGGGATCTCTCCCTGTAGCAGGGTTTAGATTAAAGCATATATGACTAAGGAAGCCTGGTATGGCCACAGAGAACATCTTGTTCCCCATATTTAGCCATGGGCAATGTCAAGTACTATATGTTACACAAGTGCTTTTCTCCAGTCCTGTAGGCCTTGTTTTAGAGGTTGACTGTGTGAGTTGAAGGGCTTAGTTTTAAAATAAGTCCTATGAAAAAATATTTGATTTTTTTCATCTTCACCACCCAGAGCAGCAGTTGCCAAATGAGGGGGCTGCCTCATCTGAGACAGAAAGCAAGAGACCTGCTATTGCAGCCCTGTGGCATCTTCTGCCAGGTCTTTGCCAGGGCTGGGCACTGCTGTGGTAGCAGCCCTGGTGCAGCATTACATTTTCACCATAGATGCACTAAAAAGAGGGGTTAATTAGCATGGCTGCCTTTGATCCTCTGCTTGCGAGGGAAGAGAGCGTTTAGTTGGTAATACTAGCCAGCTTCCAAACACTTTATGGATTTTGGCAAGAGTCAGCGCAGTCATAACATTTGAATATTAGCACTTTATAGCTCCACCACACTAACAACTGCTAATTAGGCAGCTTGGGCATGGCTGAGCGCTGCCTTGAACTTTGTGTAGTAATTTACACCTATGCACAGCTACAGCTCTGATGTGGGAACGCCTTACACCCAGATCACATGTACGGAAACAATTATCAGCAGTGAAGCCGGCTGAAACCTTGATATTGGATTCTTCTTGTGTTCCCCTGCCCCTTCTCAGCACTTGATTTTACTTATCTGGAAAACCCAGAGGTAGAGTGTGGGAAAACCCTGGGCTGGCAGCTCATCTGCCATGGCATCTTTGGAGAACTTGCTGTACTAACTCCCAGGATGGAATGCACTTCAGCAGAGCACAACCACTTTTAACTGCCCCAGGGAATTTATCCTCCAAATAACCTCCCATGTCTTTATCAGGATCTGGAAATGTGTTTTCTTCCCATGCCGATAGGTTTTTGGTTTGTTTCTTTTCCTTGACCAAAAGCAATACTAAAGTTGAAATGTTTGATGTGTTATCCTTGAGTGTTCTTTTCTTTACTTCTCTGTACACTCTGCCTTTTTGTGCACGTGGACTTAATAATACCCACGAGCTGCAATTTGCAGTGTTAAATTGGCACAGTTATCCTCCTACTCCCATGCACCTATTATTAATACTAAGGCAATGAGGTTCTCTGCTCCTCACACAGCCATTTGCAATTAAAACACCAGTACTCTGATAATCTTCTGCATCTGGGTTGTCTGAGGTGTGATAAATAAGTGGTGACTTGCTCTCCGAAGCTGCTGCCACTGCTGGAGTTAGCCATCAGCTGAGCCACGCATCTAGAAATCGCTTAGTGTTGTATTTACATCTTAATTTGTTGTTGTTGTTGTTATCTGTACAGAATTAAGATAACTGCTTTTTCTCCATGTGCCTCACGCTGCAGTGGGCCAGCCTGAGCCTGGAAATGCAGGTCTGGAGCTCTGTGCTGGGTAGTGTTTGGAGCCCCAGCTTTCAGTGAAGTGTCTCTCCCACAAAAGCTTGCTGTCAGTGCAGGCAGGAGCCCATCACTGTTCCTCAGCCTCTAGGCTGCAGGAGCTCCTGGGCCTTGGTGAGCACAGACTGTCTCCTTTGGGCAGCCATGCTCCCAGGGTGCAGCTATGTAATTTTTTTTCATTTCAGATGTCTCATTTCTAATGAGCGTTGTGTTTGTGGCGTCCCCAGCTACAGACCTTTTGCTGCTGAAGGCAAGTTGATGTCTCATGGAAGAGCTCTTCCTCATCTGTTCCTCTCCTCTGCCTTCCAGGTAAACACTGGATTTTCAGAGCCTCCTTCCTCAGCTCTGTACCAGGCTTGTTTCTGAGCCAGCGGGACTGGTGTCCTGGGCTGGGTTTCCCCTCTATGGGGTGGAGACCATTTCTCATGGTCCCCAGGGAATGAGGGTACCCTGGGGAGCTGACAGCGGCTGTTCCCTGGTTAGCAGCATCGAGGAAGTGGATTCATATGAGTTAAACATGTATTTTTTCTTTTTGAATAATACAATTTTTTCTTTCTTTAAAAAGAAAGCAACCAGGGCATGATATAAACAGGTGGAAAATAAGGGTGAGTCTGATGGGTATTTCTCTGGGAAAAGCCCAATATGCCTACCTCATTATTTCTTGGACTACTTTAAAACTAAATAAGTCTTTGCCTTATGATATACTGTCCTCACCACTGTTGAGGGAATACACCTGAAATACATTTTCAATGATAGCTAGGAGAGAGTGGGAGGTTTTTTTGCTGTTGCCTAATTGTTTTTATATTTAATTACTAAGATCCTGAGCCCTGGGTACTTAATTGAAGGTGTCTACGAACAGCCACAGAACAAAGCAGGAGTGTGTATTTCTGCAGGGTTTAGATTTTAGGTGTGTATCATGGCCTGGGGATCTGGGCTTTTTTCTGATGGTCTGTGTTGCAGCTTTTTAACAAAAAGGAAATATAACAATGAAAGCTTGCAATCCAGTAAACAACAAAAGGGTGAAACTGTATTTCACCCTTTGCAATTTGATGTGTAAGAAATGTAAATCACTCATCGAGAAGAGAGGGGTTTTCAATTAGTCCTGTTTTCTTAAACATGCAAATCCCCCAGCCATGTTTAGCAGCACAGTTTTGCCCTAACTCTACAGAGAATTCCCAAGCAACCTTTAATAGACGGCCATGCCTTCAGGCTTGTCCACTTAGGTTTTCTCTCCTGCCTGGGCACAAGATAGATTATGCATATTATTATTCATAAGTGCCACCTATTGAAAGCATAACCACAGGCACGTTTGCAAATGGTGGGCTTGACCCAGCTGTCCCTGCTCATGCAAAAC
>NW_010296856.1:0-8072 GCF_000700745.2 Antrostomus carolinensis | reverse complement strand
ACCCCTCCAAACCGTGCCCTCAAAATCCCTGCTATTTTCTTGCCAGGTGTCCTGGCATGCAGAAGGACTTGCAAAATAACCCATGGACTTTAAAGACAGCTAAAAGCAAGGGAGATGTTTCCCCATTTTCCTCCTGCAGAGGTGCTTCCCAGCTGCTGCTTTTGTTTGCTGCTCCCTGACCCCTGAGGCCCGTGCTGCCTTGCAGGGCGCTGGGGAGAAGGCTGCAGCGCAGGGTGCCAGGAATCACGGGAGGCAGCGGTGCCACATCTCTTATGTGCTCTTTGTTAAAGAAAGGAATTTCTCTGGCCTGTGCAAGAAATAATAAATACTTAATACAGAAGAACAGAGAATTAAATAGGTGGGAGTCTCACATGGCTGGATGTTGTTTGATCATTCTTAGATAAAAGGTAAATGTAACTGCTTTCCTGGTGGTAATTAATTTCATTTTAAAATAAATTTATATTTTTTAACTATGCTTTTGCATATTAAACAATTTTCTTACACATTTGAGTGTGTTGGTATAAAGAATAGAGCTTTCTCTTCCTCAACTGCACAGGATACTAGTCCTTTTCACTTTGCCATAAAATGATTTTTAAAAATATATAATTATGAGTTAGGAAGAAGGGTTAGTATTTAAATCAATGTTTCGAATGCTCCTGGCTAGAATTAAGCATAACCCTATGTTTCTACAAAAGGTCAATTGTGATTCTAATTACCCTTATGTAAACTAGCTCATGTTTGAACCGCACTGTTATAATTAATATTATATGCCTTATTGCCAACAATATGCATTTTTGATCATTAGAATCTGGACAGCTTTATTACATCTGGACAGTCTGAATGCACACGTGGATGGATGTGAGCCTCTTCAGGCTGATTTTCTGTTACACCGGTTTTATGATGATGTAACTGCATTTGCTCTAATTGCATTGCTCTGAGATAAATCTGGGGCACCGGAATGAGGCAGGAGATGCGTGGTGTTCAGCAGTGGAAAGCACTGCTCCAGTACTGCAGGATCTATAGCAAGGAGATGTACGTGAGGCCTACAAATAGAGCTGTGATGTCTCCCTTAGAAAAACCTTACTGATCTCCAGAGGAAACATAGTGGCCAATAAATGCACAAGAGTCTTCTTGAGATTTTTGGGGGGTTGGATTTTTTTTTTTTTCCCTCTCTCCATGGAAAGACATGGTGGGAAGTGTTTTCCCTTGTTGTGGATGGGGCTGAACGGTGTGACAAGAGGTGCAGCTGCTTCCTCACCCTTTAAAGGCCTTTCGTTTTTGGCTTGCAGACAGCAGTGAAGCCTGAGAAAACCGTTCCCCAGCTGTGAGCCCGAGCACAGCTCTGTCAGGCAGTGGCAGTGGGAGCCCCATATCCCTGCTGTCCCTGCCCTCCTGTGCTGCCCTGGAGCCCATGGGTGCAGTTTTGGCTGCAGCACAGTCTGAGTCACTCAGTGTATTACTCTTCTCAGGTACCAACCAAAGAGCAGAGGCAGAATAAAAACTTAGTATCCTGACCCGCTTTTTTAGCATCCTTTCCCTTTCCTTTCCCTGTGAAGGATGCGGGATGCTGAGCTCCATCTCTGAATGGGTCCAAACTGGTCTCTGCATTGGCTCGTCCCTGCCCCACCCCCCGCACCGATTGGGATCCAGCCCGCAACTCCCAGATTCTGACCATGAAGGATGTGGGCTTGGACAAGGGCTCCTTACACCACCCTGGAGATCAGACAGGTACCTGCTGGCAAAACCACTGAAGGGTGTTAAAGCCTGACAGAGGTGTGTGTGTTTTCACTGTGCACTGGGTTGGCACTGGGTGGGAAGGTTAGCCCAGGAGGAGCAAACCCTGGGTGGTGGAAGCAATGATAACTGAAGCACCCCTAAACTAGGGGTGGCCAAGGCCGTGGAGATGAGCTGGGCTCATGAGAAAGGTTGGTTATTGCAGTGCCAGGGAATTGCAGGTTTTCGGCATGCCCTACGGGAAATTTTTTAAATAGACGCAATTAAAGGTAAAGCATAAGGAGACAGATGCCAAAGATGTACCTTGTGGCCTTTAACTCCCAGCTAGCTGGGCTCACCTCTGGAGGGGGCTTTGCCCATACCCCTAGCTGCCAGAAAAGCCTGTGGAAAGCATGAGCACGCCTGTTCCTGCACAGACGTGGGGCACCCCAGAACCTGCTCAGGGCATCTGTGCTGCTGCCCTTGGCAGATGAGAGAAAGCTGGGAAGGAAAGCTCCATACATCTGCTTGCTGCTGTGTGCTTGCATGGCAGAGGTGAGCACAGGAAAAACAAAAGTCTCCATTTCAATTTGACTTGCCCCTCTCCCACCCCTGGAACCGGGGCTGCTCTGCCCTCCCTGTGCTCAGCTGAGAGTGGTGAAGGGTGAGCAGGGCTGCTCTGCACAGGGGGGTTCCAGGGCCCCAGGGGGTCCTTCCTCATGGGAGAAAATGGGTGTTACTGCTCCTTCTCCTCCCTCACACTTTCCACCAGGGACAGGTTAAAAACTGTGGTCAGATCTCCAGAGCTGTCTGGGAAATCATGCTGGGCCTGCACCTCTGCTGTCTACCTCACCAGTGGCAGGGGAGGCATGTGCAGAGGTTGATGCAAACCCAGGGAGGAACAGAGTGCTTTGGTTTTAAAATGTTCTCAGGTCCCTCTCCAGCACATGAGGCCAGTCCTTTCTCTCACCAGCCTTGAGCACGAGTGCCTTGGGCGCCTGGATGTGCCTTGCAACAACCTTGGGGTGCTTTCAGCACGAAAACTCCCTCTTCCCTGTCCTGACCCTCCCAACAGCCTTGCCATCTCTCTCTATGGTGTGATATATCGTCTTCTCTCAAATGTCACTGGAAAACATTGCTTAACCTCTGTGCATCTCCCTCCCTGACTCCCTTTGCTGTTATTGCCCTGCGCTGCAGTTTTGTGAGTGGCTGTGGGAAGCACTGGAGCATGGCTTTCTGGGGAGGCAGGGCATGGGATGATGGGCTCCAGCCCTGACCTGGGAAGCCAGAGCTTGGAGGAGTGCGTGCATCCCTGTGCCCACTCAGTCCTTGGCCTCTCTGCCGAGCCTGCTGATAAGGGTGACAATTAGTGTCAGTCGCATGGGCAGCCAGTGATGGGGACACCTGTGTGCCTGGGCCATGCAGGCCACTGCCTCATCACTGCTGCCTAGGCACAGCTGTCAGATAGGGACGGCTCTGCCACCGCTGACCTGCCCCCCTTTGGAGCTGGTGATTTAAGAGGTGAAAGACATAATGTGCCATTACCCATCCCCGGCGCGGCACAGCCGCTGAACGGCTCCAGAGCTCGCAGTTGCAGCGTGGGGACCTGGTCCTGGGTTTGTCCTGCTGCTGGGAAATTCCTAGTAAAGATTCAGTGCTTCATCGCCCTCTGTGATGCTACGTTATTACAGTGCTATAGTTTACAATATATTGAGAGGGCTAGATCAGTTTCCATCCATCTCCTACCCTCTAACCTGCAGTTAGCAATGGCTGCTCATTGCTACAACATTTGTCTTTGTGAACAAGAAGAGGGATAACTCTTTGCTCCAGTAAACATAAATATTGCAGAAGATCACCTGTCATTTGTGGGTGCGTATCATACAGTCTGTAGTTTGGAGAGATGAACTCTTCCACATGCTTGAGATGCACAAATGTTTCATATACATGTGTGAATGCGTGTCTAATATTAATGCACCCAGATATACACACAGTTGCATGTATTTAGGTAGGCACATGCTCGCTGTGTCTGCTGTAGAAAAGCTGTGTTCATATGTGTACACTTGCATGTGTAAATATTGTCAGGGGAAAAAAAAAATCAAGTCATTGTAGATAGCATCACGGAAAATTAAAGATGAAGCTGAGAACAGACAGCATTAATAACCCAGGCTGTTATGTCACCAGTAGAGTAGGATGCCTTGTGAAAAGGAAAAAGAGCATGTGGAAATCTGTAAGTAACATACACAAGCGTCGTAGGCTCTCGCACCCAGGAGCACATGCTTTTAAAAGGAGATGTGTGTGTGTTTGTGCGGGTGTTTTACGTATCTGAAAAGGCTCCCTGAGACAACTGAACACAAAGCCAGCATGTGTTTGTGTTCGGTTGAGATGCTGGCATTAAGATGATTATATGACTCTATTAGCAGGGCGTTACAGCTCCATTTTCACTTAACGTCTGAGTTGTTCACATTAAAACATGCCCTTGGCCTGACAAGGCATTATTAACTTGCATTTAATAAAAATAAAATATTACATTTAAAAAAATTGAAAGCTGACAAATTTGATTTAAATGAATACTGAACTCCAGGCAAATGTGTTGCTTGAACTCTGCCTGCTGTACTGGAGCTGACAGGAAGCATTAAAGTAATACTGAGTGGTCAATATGTGATTAAATATCACATGTCAAGCTTAGCAAGAATGTTCCTTCAAAAGAAAATTATATTGTTAAAAATAAGTGACAAATTCTAAGCAGCTCCTTCAAATTCATAAAGACATGTGAAAGAATGGAAGTGTGCTTGTAATAAACCAGGATCTCTGCAGGAGATGGAGAATATACCGTCTCTTGCACAGAGTCATATAGAGCATCTGCAGGTAATCAGATAAAAATGATTGCACATATTTGAAGCAATAAATTTCCTTTGCATTTGCCATCGAACATAAAGAGAAGAGACATGCTACATTTTCACACCATGTTTTCATCTGAAAGCTTTTGCTGTCATACTGTTCTGTCTAAAGGGATTATTTGTTTATATAGAGACTCAAGCTTCTGTATGTGTACATACATGCATAGATGCATATACATGTGCTAGAGCAATCATGAGCACTATTTAGAGTGAGAAAATTAAAACTAAGTCAGATTTTAAAATAAATTATTGTAGTAGTAATAATAAATCTCCCCTCCCACCACCCCCCAACATTAGATGTTTGGGAACACTAACACTTCATGGCTATCTTCTGTTGTGGATTCCAGCTGCGAGAACATGCTTAAACACGATCAACTTTCAGAGTGTATTCGCTGAAAGAAAGACATAGATGTCATTGCTCCCCTCTTGCTTCAGCAGGATCAATCCAGGATTACCAGGGTGCAATAAGGGCCGAGTCCAGCAGTCTATTTAGATTAGACATAGCAATAAAATATTGGGATCTACAGCCTCAGACAAATGACTTGATATGCCTAGGTCAAGAGGTTATTGAAGCCAGGTGAGATCTGACACCTATTTATCACTGCCTGAGCTCAAATTAAGTTTTAAATATTGTCAGAAATGAAAAACTGCTACCAGATGGTGTCAAGTTAATTCATCTCACTGTACTCAGAAACTGTTTTTTAGCTCCATTGCGGTCCCTGCTATCCTGCATTAGAGGGTGCCTGTCAGAGAACCTCCTTTAGCAGGGAGGTGGGGGCTCTGCTCGGCCTTTGCTTCCTGCTCGTGAGAGGGATGTGTTGCATTTCTGTGGCATGGGGCCATAGGAGAGGAAATCTTTGCTGTGCGTACAGGTCTGAGACATGGTTCTTCTTACAAAGCAGTGTCCTACAGATCAGAGGTTGGGCAGTGAGATCTGAGGCCTCATTAGCTCTTACTTTATTGAGAAACCTGCTGTTCTACCCACCTGGTCTGGGGAATGGGATGTGTTGGTCTGTAGAAAGAGGCATTAGGGGATGCAGAGTTTGACCCTGGCATGGTGGTGCAAAGGGTCGTGAAGCTCTCCCACGCAGGCGCAGAGCTGGTGTAACCGGCCTGCGCTTTTCCTCTGCTCCTGTTTCCATTTCAAGGCTGTAAGGAGCGTGTCACCCTGCCTGTCGCCGCCATCCCCTGGGCAAAGGTTGGGATACGTTTTAGCTTACAGTGTTCAAGGGAACACAAAATGACATCCGTCAATTTTATGCTTCTCCTCTCTCCCTTGCCCATCTGCTCTTCTTCCTGAGCCCTGCCTTCAGCTCTGGCTTCAAGGGCAGTGTCTGAGCCCCCAGCAGCAGGGAGGCTCCCGAGGCAGCAGGGTGAGGGTGTCCCCAGATCAGGGTTTCCTCCACTCCGATGTGCATTTATGCTGGCTGCCTCAGCTCTCCCTGTGAGCTGGGTTACAGCCCCCAGCCCTTTGGCATGGAAAGGGGAGATGAGGCCCCTGTGAACAAAGGTCCTGCTGGTAGGGAGAAGAGAAGCAGCAACCAGCAGCACATGAGGCTTCTATGCCAAGCCTCTCCCCAGCAAACCTGGCCTCCTGTTGCCAGAGTGCCAACTCTGGGGCAAACTCTGCTTTCTGTGACTACCACGTACTGCTTTCGGGGTTTTGGCACGGCAGGGAGTTGGGCCTGAGTAAAGGCAGTGTATAATTGGAGTGATAATTCACCACCAAGCCACAGAACCTCAGATTCCCTGGTTCCCAAAAGCCCTCTCTCCAACTCTTTCTTTCTGGTTGTATGAGTAGGGGAAGATGCAGGACCTTTCTAAAGTTCACCATAGCCAGAAAGGTCCTTTCTAAGTGCAGAGACTATGGGAAGATGGCATTGTACCTTGTGGTAGCAGTAAAACCAGAAGAGTGCAGTGAGAAATGCTCAGAGCTCTGCTGTGCCCTTTGTATGGGGCAGTTTGTGCTGGAAACAACTGGTTGTGCACTATTGCAGTAGCAAGGGCATCACTGTTTGAACATGGGAAGAAATCAAAGCCTGAGGATGGTTAATTGTCTCGTGGGAAGGTGATATGCTGCTTTTTGGACTGGCTTGTTTTTGTGCTGGCACTGGGAATGGTATTTTGCTCAAGTATGAGAACACAGTGTGGTTTTTCTACCTTGGTCTACTGAAATAGGGTCAGAGCTTGCCAGGTAAACATCGTGGTTTTATTAGCTCCATACCTCCCCTATGTGTGGAAAATGTACTGTTCTCACTTCCAGCATTTGAGTTCCTGTGGGGTGCAGGAGCTGAAGCTGTGGAGGGATCTCCAGGCAGCACTGGATGTGGGAGCGGGCTGGGGCTGCGGAGAGGGCCACTGGATGGACGGGCTGGCTGGCCAGGCTGAGAGGTTTGGCTGCATGTCCTCCTGCCTTCACACCTCTGCTGAAGAAAAGAAACCGTTTTGTCATCAGGACGAGTGCTTCTGCAGCCAGGGAGTGAGAACGTGTCCATTTGGGATGCAGATGAGATGGTTCCCAGCAATCAGAAGGATGGGGTAAAGTGGGACACACTAGCAACAAGCAAATTATCAAGCCTGTAAGCATAAAGATTGCAAATGTCTCCTGGTTTCTTAACTTATTATTTTTGGCAGGGTTGCATATGTTCTCTGTGCTCATTCCATGAATCCAGCTGATTATTATTCCAATCACCAGAGGAAGAGAGAGTCACATTAATTTGTAGTAATTAATAGCACTGATGCATTTGACAGCGCATGTTAACAAGCCTCTTTGATTGTTTGGATCTCTAACTGCGGCCCTTCTTGTTTGCATCTCCTCCGAGGAATTCATAATATCAAAGCTTAACGGTATCTGATACTTGTCAAAATGCAATTTATAAAAGTTTAATTCTTTTATTGATTTAGTTTGGTTTTGATGCCTGCAGAGTCAGCTCCCTTGACAGAACTTAGCGGATTCAAATGCTTGTCACCAGCTCGGCCTCCTTTTTGCAGGGAACAATTGCCATAGGCCAAGCCAACAGGCATGGTTTAATTGCCATTAATTAAAAGCATAAATCTCTTTTTTCTTCAGTTGCTCTGCTCTTAAAGGGGGCTGCATCTCTTTCTCTTTTCCTGTGTTTGTCAGAACACCTTCTGGCAAGCAAAGTTAACCCATTCAGTCTTCCCAAGCACTTTCTGGAATAATCTTTTGAAGCATAACTCTTATGATCTGATGTGAAATGCATGCGGTTCGGTGATATTTAACAAACTGGATTTCTTCTTTATTGCAGTATAATGAGGTCAAATGAATCCCTCCATGGGTTGTATACATGCTTAAATGGTTTCTGCATCAAATTCTTTTTGACAGCAAATAAAACAGCAGCCAAACAAAACATCAGCTACTTAAAATTGGCCGGAAAATCAGAACGTAGTGTGATTGTCAAAAATGAAATTAAAAAGAAATCACGGAGCGAGCCCCCCGAG
>NW_010296855.1:718-1153 GCF_000700745.2 Antrostomus carolinensis | reverse complement strand
TTATATTTCATTAAGTTTTTCTCTGCCTTTCTTCCAGGAGGAGTCCAGGGAATGAGACTGGGCCAGGTTTTCAGGGATGCTTTGGGGATAAAGCAGTCAGTGTTAATCCATTTTATATTGTTCCCTTGGTCGTTGACGCTCTCTGTAGCTGGTGTTGCTCTGAGCTGTCCCTGTGTAGCCCTGGGTGACAGTTTCACTTCTGCTTTTGCTGAGTTGAGCAGTTGCCCCAGCTGCAGATTCAATTGGGAGAGTTAAACCTCAACAGCAAACTGCTCTTGGTCAGACTTTGAGTTCCCTTGTTTGGCTTCTAAAACCTTGGAGGAGGAAGGAATTCACATGTATCTATCACTGCATCTGTGATGAGGAACCAGCCCAGCTTTGTGTACCACCTGCCTTTGCTCCTCCTGCATCTTCTGGAAGGCGCCCAGGCTGTCA
>NW_010296855.1:0-682 GCF_000700745.2 Antrostomus carolinensis | reverse complement strand
TTTCCCTCTGCAACCAGCAGTGGTGGGTGAAAGGACAGCATGTGGGTGCTTCCCCAGCACAGAAACGATTGATCTCTCCCTGTTAATACTTGCTGTGAATGTGGACCTCCCCGCTGCCTTGGGATGAGACGGGGAGACCCAGATGGAGGAGGAAGATCAGCCCCAAGCACAGCATGAATGTTTTGTGGGACCCTGCGAAGGCGTGTGTCCCTCCTGCCTCCCCCAAGGCACCTCCAACTTCTGTGCCCTCAACTTCTGACAAAACCAGGCTCCAGCAAACTCCCTGTTTGCGTGGCACCGGCTGCCTCTCGAGCCCTTTTGCCCAGATTATGTCTGAGAGCTGGGGCTTGGGGGACCCCCTTGGCATAAAGAAGGGGGTGCCCACCCTGACACCACCCAACCCTGCAGACTGTGCCTCCAGGACCTGGGGGACACAGAGCCACCTCCCATGGAGCCCAGCAGGGACTGGGGGGCTCAAAGCTCAGCAGATGCCAACGCCCAGGTGCCTTTCAGTGCCCGTCTCCCATTAAGATGGAGAGGAGTTTGGTAGCCAGTGGCTTTGCCAAAGGCCAGGTCCCACGGCCGAAGCGGAGGCAGCCGTGGTGTCCCCTGGCCTTGGTTGTCACCTGGGGAGCAGCTGGGCTCCCTCACTCCCCGGATGGGGCTGAGAGCAGGGGGTACG
>NW_010296854.1:1787-1993 GCF_000700745.2 Antrostomus carolinensis | reverse complement strand
GGAAGGGAAATCCAGAGGCTGGGGAAGGGGGTGGGGAGGAAGAATCCAGGGAGCAGGAATCCAGGCATCCCGCTGCCAGGGACAGTGCTGGGAAGGGGAAAGTCTACCCCAAAAAGTCTCCATTTCACAAGCACTAAAAATACAGGGTGCTCTAAAAAAAAATAAAGCAGAACGATGCCAGGTCTCGACTGTGCTGAAACCAGGCT
>NW_010296854.1:347-1404 GCF_000700745.2 Antrostomus carolinensis | reverse complement strand
GCCAAACTCTTGTTGTCTCAATAGAAATGGGGGTTTCACCCCCACCAGCTCAGCTCACAGGTATGGGCTGGGTCACACCGCAGCCAAACTGGAACCAGTGGTGCCAGAGTGGGGTGAGGGGCTGGGGGTGCCGGTACCCCCACAGCTCCCAGCTCAGCACGGAGCCTCCCGTGTTAACGGGGGATCAGGGCAGGAGCAGCTCTGGTGAAAAACAAGCCCGGGGCTGATTCCAGCAGTCATGTGCTGGCAGGGGGAGGGGAGGCACAAGGCCAGGGCTCAACTGACCTACTCAAATAAAAGCCTGAACCGCGCTGGGAGCCGGAGCCAGGCTCAGCCCAGAGCCCCCGGGGGACTCCAGCTCTCCGGGGGCAACAGGAACCGCTCCAGGATCAGCTGCTCTTTAGTCAGCGATGAGCAGAGGGGTCTTGGGGACAGATCTGCCAGCACTGGGCTGTCTCCTCCCAAGGAAGGGTCCCAAATCCAAAGGGCAACCAACAGGATTTTTAGCCCCACGAGAGAGGTGTGGGCCAGCTCTGCCCCACAGCAGGCACGGAGTGCTCACACCTTCCAAACACCACGGAGCAGGACAGGCAGCTCCTCAACACCATGGCCCTGAGGAGGTTCTGACACCCACAGCCAGGAGCTGGGTGGTCAGACAGTGTCCCAGGTTGGCCAGAGAAGCTGTGGCTGCTCCTCCCTGGAAGGGTTCAAGGCCAGGTTGGATGAGGCTTTGAGCAACCTGGTCTAGTGGAAGGTGTCCCTGCTGCTGGCAGGGGGGTTGGGACTGGGTGAGCTTTGAGGTCCTTTCCAACCCAAACCAGTCTGGGATTCGATGATTCTATCTGGGATCAACATCCCCCCCTGGAAGTCACCGATTCACCAGGACCAGGGACACGATGTGGCTCCTCCTTCAGCGCTGCTCCAGGTCCCCTCCTCAGCAGGGAGGGAGACAGACCCAAGCCCCCGCCGCCCCCCACGATGTGCTGAAGGGGAATCAGCAGGACCCCCCCCTGGGGCTGAGCGGAGCCAGGGGTGCTCCCAAACCCCACTCTACTTT
>NW_010296854.1:0-327 GCF_000700745.2 Antrostomus carolinensis | reverse complement strand
ACGGGGTGTTTTCAGCCCTGGAAAAGTCCCCACAGGGCTCTGGCACTCAGCAAGGAGCTGCTTAAGGATGGCTGAGCACACAGGGGGGAGTGTCACCACCTGGACCTTGACCCTGCTCACAACTGGGCAAAGATCGGGACCCGCAGGGAAAACACCGACCGGTCCATGCGGAACGAGCCCGTCCTGCTGCTCAACCCCAGGGAAGAGCCTCCCCCTGGGGCTCCAGCCTCCCCCTCGGGGCTCCAGCCTCCCCCTCGGGGCTCCAGCCTCCCCCTCGGGGCTCCAGACTCCCCCCCGGGGCTCCAGCCTCCCCCCCGGGGCTCCACA
>NW_010296853.1:463-747 GCF_000700745.2 Antrostomus carolinensis | reverse complement strand
GAATTCTGATCTAAAATGGGAAATTTGGGGCTAAAAAGGAGAAAGTTGAGTCCTAAATTTGTAATTTGGGTGTCCAGATGGGAAGTTTGGGATTGAAAAGGAAAATTTAGGACTGAAAAAATGAGAAATGTGGCCTAAAAATGGGAAATTTGGTTGCAAAAATGGGAATTTGGAGATAAAAAAGGAGAATTTTTTGACCCGAAAAGGGATGAAATCAACCAAAAATGGGAATTTGGGTCCTGGAAGGGAAAATTTGGGCATAAAAATGGAGAATTTGAGATGTA
>NW_010296853.1:0-233 GCF_000700745.2 Antrostomus carolinensis | reverse complement strand
AAAAGGAGGAATTAGGTTCAAAAAATGGAAATTTGGTTGCAAATAGGAGATTTGGGGCCAAAAACTTGGAATTTGGGACCAAAGAAGGGAATTTGGAGCTAAAAGCCAGAAATTTGGGACTAAAACTGGACATTGAGGAGCTAAAAAAGAAGATTTTGAACTAAAATGAGAAATTTGGGCCAAAAACTGGGAAATGTGTTTCCAAAAAGGGGTATTTAGGAGTAAAAATGGAG
>NW_010296852.1:2556-3337 GCF_000700745.2 Antrostomus carolinensis | reverse complement strand
GGGTGGCAGTGGTGGCACCGAGGTCACCATCACCCCTGTCCCCATCCTCATCCTCACCTGTGTCCTTGTCCCCATCTTCACCCCGTCCCCATCTCCATCCTCATCCCCAACTTCATCCTTGCCCTTGTCCACATCCTCATCTCCACCCTTGTCCTCATCCCTGACCCATCTTCATCCCCATCATCTTCATCTCCATCCTTGTCCCCATCCCTGTCCCCTGGCTTTGTCCCTGTCCCCATCCTCATCTTCATCTCCATCCTTGTCCCCATTCCTGTCCTGTCTTCATCCCCATCTCCATCCTCATCCCTGTCCTTGTCCCCATCTTCACCATCTCCATCCCTGTTCCCACCCGTGTCCCATCCCCATCATCTCCATCCTCATCCCCACCTGTCCCCATCTTCATCTTCATCCTCATGCTTGTCCCCCTCTTCACCCCTGTCCCCATCTTCACCATCTCCATCCTGTCCCCATCTTCATCCCTGTCCCCATCCTGTCCCCAGTCCCTGACTCATCCCCATCCCCATCCTCATCCTCATGCCTGTCCTTGTCCCCATCCCCACCCCTGTCCCCACGTCCCCGTGTCCCTGTCCCACCTCAGGGTCTCCTTGACCACAGCCCTCAGCAGGGGCACCCGGCTCAGTGCGGTGGCCGAGGGGTCACTGGTGGTGGCCAGCGTGGCCACCAGCTCCTGGTGCAGGGCCTCCTGCACCCCGGGGTGTCGCGCCAGCTCGTAGAGGCTCCAGGAGAGGGTGCTGGAGATCTGCGGGGGGACAGGGGGACC
>NW_010296852.1:0-2501 GCF_000700745.2 Antrostomus carolinensis | reverse complement strand
ACAAGGGTGAAGATGAAGAAGATGGGGATGGTGGCAGGGATGGGAATGGGGACAAGGGTGAAGATGGAGATGGGGACAAGGATGGGGACAGGGATGGGGACAAAGACAGGGATGAAGATGACAATGGAGATGGGGACAGGGATGAAGATGAGGCTGGGAATGGTGGCAGGGATGAAGACAGGGGACAAGGATGGAGATGAGGATGAAGATGGGGACGGCACAGGGATGGGGACAGAGATGGGGACAGGATGGAGATGAAGATGCGGACGGGGACACCACCCCACCTCCCCTCCTCACCGTGTCCACCCCGGCCAGCAGCAGCTCGGTGACGTTGCCGTAGATGACCTTCATGGGGACCTTCTCCCAGGCCAGGTGGTCGGTCAGACACGTCTTCTCCGCCGGCTCCCCCCGCTCGGCCACCTCGGCCACGCGCCGGTCGATGTGACCTTTGGCTGGAGGAGGACGGAGCTCATCAGTGTCACCCTGACCGAGGGATGTGACCCGTCCCCCCCCTTGGGTGTCCTCCTGGGTGTCCCATGGGTGTCCCATGGGTGTCCCCTTGGGTGTCCCCCGGGTGTCCCATGGGTGTCCCCCTGGGTGTCCCCCTGGGTGTCCCCTTGGGTGTCTCCTGGGTGTCCCCATGGGTATCCTCCTGATTGTCCCCTTGGGTGTCCTCCTGGGTGTCCCATGGGTGTCCCATGGGTGTCCCCTTGGGTGTCCCCCGGGTGTCCCATGGGTGTCCCCCTGGGTGTCCCCCTGGGTGTCCCCTTGGGTGTCTCCTGGGTGTCCCCATGGGTATCCTCCTGCGTGTCCCCTTGGGTGTCCTCCTGGGTGTCCCATGGGTGTCCCATGGGTGTCCCCTTGGGTGTCCCCCGGGTGTCCCATGGGTGTCCCCCTGGGTGTCCCCCTGGGTGTCCCCTTGGGTGTCTCCTGGGTGTCCCCATGGGTATCCTCCTGATTGTCCCCTTGGGTGTCCTCCTGGGTGTCTCCCGGGTGTCCCCATGGGTGTCCCCTGGGTGTCCCATGGGTGTCCCCTGGGTGTCCCCTGGGTGTCCCCATGCGTGTCCCCTGAGTGTCCCCTGAGTGTCCTCCTGGGTGTCCCCCTGCGTGTCCCCTTGGGTGTCCTCCTGGGTGTCTCCTGGCTGTCCCCTGGGTGTCCCCCTGCTCACCGAAGGCGAACATGTAGTCCCAGGCCTCGCAGAAGGTCTGCCAGGGCTTGGGGAAGAGGCGGTGGAGGAGCCTGGGCATGGCCATGGTCAGCAGCGTCATGACGAACATGGTGTTGATGGAGCGGATGAAGGTCACCGTGTCCCCCGGCACCTCCTGCTCCAGGCAGCCCAGGCGGGAGGCGAAGAGGATGGAGGAGATGCCTGTGGGGACAGGAAAGGGGTGACCAGGGGACCTCTGGGGACATGAAGGACCTCAGGGAACGTGAGAAGCACCATGGGGAGACCTTGGAGACACCGGGGTCCTTGGGGACGTGGTGGTGACAAGGGACACCCTGGGGAGATGGAGCACCATGGAGGACATGGGGGGAGCCCTGGGGGACACCAGAGTCCTTGGGGAGATGGTGGGGACAAGGGACACCCTGGGGACATGGAGGATGTTGGGGAACATGGGGAGAGCCCTGGGGACACGGAGAGATACTGGAGAACGAAGGACCTATGGGGACATGGGGAGTCCTTGGGGACACAAGGAGACCCTGGGGGACATGGAAGTCACAGGGAGACCTTGAAGGAGAAAAGAACCCTGGGGACATGGGGACACAGGGAACCTCTGAGGGGACATGAAGCTCATGGGGACATGGCAGATCCTGGGGGACATGGGGGGCCCTGGAGGGACATGGAAGTCACAGAGACATGAGGAGACCCTGGAGAATAGAGGATCCATGGGGACATGGGGACATGGGGAGTCCTTGGGGACACAAGGACACCCTGGGGGACATGGAAGTCATGGGGACACACGGGGACATGGGGAGACCCTGGGGGGACATGATGGTGATGGGGACATGGGGACACCCTGGAGAATAAAGGAATCGTGGGGACACAGGTGGCCCTTGGGGGAACATGGGGAGACCTTGGGGACACAAGGACACCCTGGGGGACATGGAAGTCATGGGGACACATGGGGACATGGTGAGACCTTGGAGGACACAGGAACCATGGGGACATGGCAGGTCCTGGGGGACATGGGGAGTCCCTGGGGGGGACATGAAAGTCTTGGGGACAATGAGGGATGTAGAGAAGAAAGGATCCGTGGGGACAGAGGGACAAGGGGATGTGGGGACATGGACATGAGGACACAGGGATGGGGGATGTGGGGACACAGGGACATGGGGACAAGGGGATGTGGGGACATGGGGACTTTTGGACACGGGGACAGGGGGACACGGGGATGTGGGGACACGGGGACATGGGGACATTTGGACACGTCCCCCCCCACCTTCCAGGCCGAACTTGTAGAACTCAGTGGCGATGTCGGGGACGAGGTGCTGGGGGTGA
>NW_010296851.1:0-3855 GCF_000700745.2 Antrostomus carolinensis | reverse complement strand
TGGACATGAAGCATCAGATGCCTCTACCAGTAAAGCCAATAAATACATGATACCCTTTAGGGACTGAACTTCCAAGGTGCCCAGCAGACATGAATGGGACTATTGGGTACCTTCCCAGTGTAAGATAGTATTTTACTCTGCTTCACAAACAAATTGAGAAATCTGTCTGCATGGCTCTTCAGCCACCAGTTTGTCTTTTATACCATGCAGAACTTGGCTTGTCCTGAACAAAACCAGATAATTGAGCAGGTTAGTCTGTCTCTCTATAGGCAGTGTTCATTACCACATTCAATATGTTTTTATTCTCTTGAGCCAGTAAGAAAAAATCAGAAAAGCAGTAGCTCCAACAAGTAGGTTAAGCACAGCTATGCTCATGTGGTGTATTTGGAACAATTTAGGTTTATGAACCATCAACGTTCTTTACACTATCCACTTCTCTGAAAAGGAGCTTATAATGACAGGGTTGGAGACTATAGTTACTTTCCACTTGTAAAGCAAGTGGAAAGTATTCTTGCCATCATTAACAATTATTGCTGAAGTCCTTGCTAGGGACTAAAATAGGAGGAATAAGTTTGATTCTTCATAGTGACTGGATTTTTCATTAAAAAAAAAAATGGTTAACTCAATTGAATTTAAAAAGCTCAAAAGTCAAAGCCCTAACTCAGTTCCCCGTACAGTATTGTCAATGTGGGTGAAGTGGTTTTTCAATTCAGAGTTTAAATTTAACAGGATAATTTATTCATTGGCCACTGAAAAGTGTGATTAAAGCTATGGTGTGGACTTCTGCAATGGAAAGATGCATAAGAAGCAGACAGCTTTAAGCAGTGATTGAGTTTTTGCTATTGCCATATTTGCCCTCTTAGTTCTTTCCTTCTTTAGGTTAACAAGCCCATTGCTTAAACTGTTCCATCATAAATCAAGTTCTCTAGGTTTGTGATATTCTCATTGCTCTTCTGCAGACTCAGTCCAGTTGGTTGTGGTTTTTCTTGAAGAGTAATGCTTAAAACTGGATACAAGGCCCCAGCCAGAGCCAAGCTCTTGTTTCAGCCCATGCATTACTTCTTGTGTCCTATAGGTGATATTCTTGTTTATGTGTCTGTCTTTCACAGCTGCATGAAAAAATGTTGTCTCACATCCCGCTTGTATTCACGGTAGCCTTATATGCATTTCTGCCAACATGTTACTTAGCATCCCTCAGCCTGGATTTATGCAGGTGTTTCAGACCTGTATCTTGTACTTCTCTCCATTGAGCTGAACCCCATGTTTTAGACTGTTCCTGGGAGTTGTTCATGTTCACTTTGATTTTGGGTTAGAATCTGGATTAGAGTCTAAACTGCAATCTAGCCCAGCACATATGTAATTCCTTCCAGTTTAGTGTCCTTGCAGAAGTCACATAGTAAGCACATTCTGTTTTGTTTACCTAGACAGACAGGCCCATTAACTCCTCAGAGATTTGTTTCAGGCTCTCTGCAGATACAAGACAAGTATCTCTGCCATGGTGCACACTTTGATCACGTTTTCAAAGATAACTCTATCACCAGCTGAATTCTAGAACTATAAAGGTTATATTCTAAGGTGAGGGGGATAGCAAGGAAAGAGAAGTCAAAACCCAGCAACACAGACTAACTAGATTATTTTAACTGCAAACACAGAACAAAAGGACACAGTGAATTTGGTAATGTAGAATGATGTTCCCCCCCACATATCCCCATCAAAACCAAGAGGTAAAATTGTAGCATATGCAGGAAAATTAATATAGAAGTAATAAGTCTCAAAGACTAACATCTGCTTTACTGCAAAAGATGGAGGAAAAATGTGTGTGTAAATATAGGTACCAGGAGAATAGGGGGAAGAAGATCAGGGAGGATAAATTACTATGTGGGGAGGCTAGTCAACTTTTCATTCTGTTTCCTTGTCTTTCCTCGATTCCTAAACAGTAATAACTTGTATGATATTTAAAGTAAACTTGTCCAAGTTTACTTTAAATGTTATGTCCAACATAACAGCAAAACATTCATCAAAACACTGTATTTCCCTCCAAACCTGATACCCGATAACCTGCCATAAAAACAATCACAAACATATTAGCCAATTCCATTTTGCATTGCATAAATCATAGCAAGAATGTGGAAATTGGACAAGGACCTCAGTGTAATAATATATAGCAGTTACAGGTGGTCAGAACTTAATCTGAAAGCAACTCCCAGGTTTGGTGGACTAATAAACTAAGGCACATGATGTGCCTCATCCTTACTGGAGCATAAGAGAGTCTTAAAGTCACAATGCAGTTCTTTATGATGCCTCATCACAGCCCTAAGTTAGATGCCAAGATTCCTCCTAGAGCCCATGGGAAGTCCTCAGCACCCATGAAAGGTATTTACACAATCCAGCACGCTCAGCAAGGAGCCACGCAGGGCTAACAGCCGGCTAAGCCTTGTTCTTCAGAGACAGTTCAGTATGTAACTCCAGGACAGGAGATACCAGCTTCCACTTGAGATTCTTGGTTGTAAACCCTCTCCTTTGGTTTGCTGCCTAAGCCATTTATTTCCTTCTCATGACCCTCTCCCCTTGCTACTCCCCCCTCCCCAACCAACCAAATAGAGAGAGCAATGTCCCCATGCTCTAAATATGAAATGCAGCAGCGAAATGGGGGATCTGTCTGAAAATCCTCCCCATCCCCCTGAGACAGAGAAAGGACTGCACCCCACCTCATCTCCAGCAGTCATTCTCAGTGCCTGCCTGCAGAAGTCTTTCCTTCTTAGGACTTACTGCACAGAAAGAGAAATGAGTCAATACCACCCTCTCTCCCCTCCATTGAATCCCACCGAGTATTATTTGTCCAAAACAGAACAGTCCCACGAGAAAAGATTAGAGGGGTGTAGTACCCCCAAATACCCAGGAGTAGCTCAGGCACTCTTTTGGGTTGCTTTGCCAGACTTTACCCTACTATAAACACGGGGGATCTTTAAAGAAGTCGCTGTAAAGGAGAGATGACACAAGAAGCAAGCCCAGGGCAGATGGCATGTCCCGGTCACTCTGCATTACAGCAACATTCATCTCTCTGTGCAAAGAAGGCTACCTTTCAGCTCTGCTCTGCCAACACCCTTGCTCCCCCCGGGCGGTGGCTGACACCAGGCGTCACCCGCGGGCCACCGAGGAGCGAGCGCCGGGGGAGCCCCGCCCCGCAACTGCTGCGTTACACCGGCGGTACGACCGTCTGGATGTGTAAATACAGGGTATAAAGATCCATGGGGGATATGAGTGTATCTACAGACACAGTTCAGTAAAAACCTTTCCGACAGCCTGTGACAGCCCAGGGGACAGCCCGGACCTCCCCTTAGAGCGCCTTGGGCGCGGGGGTTCTCTGCCGTGTGGTGCCGAGCCCGGCGAGAGGAGCGGGGACACGCTCTGCTGCTGATCCGCTGCTGCGGGGACAGCGGGGAGAGGCTGGAAAGTCGAGGGCTTGATGTCTCGGGGCTTAGGAAGAGAGTGGGAACGATAAGTAGCTTGGAAGAGGTGTGCGAAGTACATCATCACCGTGAAAGTGAAACACACACGGATTTTGAGAGCCTAATTCCGACCAGAGAGTTCCCAAACTGGTGTCTGATCCCCCATCCCCAAACGTGCAGTAACATAAAGATCGCGTCTAAATTCTCTTGAAACTCCTGGCTTAAAAAACAAAACAAAACCCCAAGCCAAACAAACAAAAAAAATCCACAGGCTATATAGAAGCCTGCCTCCACATTAGCAAAAAATAACCAAGAACAACCCACGCTGATAATTCACTTCCGAAATGAGATTTCCCTTTTGCGATCTAACTCCATCAGTTGCAAAGGCAAATAATTCATCCGTTCT
>NW_010296850.1:305-1006 GCF_000700745.2 Antrostomus carolinensis | reverse complement strand
ATAAACCAGTACAGACCATTATAAACCAGTACAGACCATTATAAACCAGTACAGACTGGCATAAACCACTGCAAACCAGTATAAACCATTGGAGACCAGTACAAACCAATACAGACCTGTACAAACTATTGCAGACCAGTAAAAACCAGTATAAACCATTGCAAGCCAGTATAAACCACTAAAGACCAGTACAGACCAGTATAAACCAGTAAAGACCAGTATAAATCAGTACAGACCAGTATATACCACTGCAGACCAGTAGAAACCTGTCTAGCCCAGTATAAACTAGTACAGACCAGTATAAACCATTGCAAACTAGTATCAACCAATAAACACCAGTATAAACTATTGCAGACCAGTATAAAGCATTGCAGACCAGCATAAACCAGTACAGACCAGTATAGCCTGGTACAGACCAGTATAAACTGGTACAGACCAGTACAAACCACTATAGGCTGGTACAGCCCAGTACAAACCAGTACACACCAGTGCAGACCAGTACAAATGAGTACAACCCAGTACAGCCCAGTACTAACCAGTATAAACCAGTGCAGCACAGTACAAACCAGTACAGACCAGCACACACCAGTACAGACCAGTATAAACCAGTACAGCCCAGTACTAACCAGTATAAACCAGTGCAGCACAGTACAAACCAGTACAGACCAGCACACACCAGTACAGACCAGTATAAACCAGTA
>NW_010296850.1:0-214 GCF_000700745.2 Antrostomus carolinensis | reverse complement strand
CAGTACAGCCCAGTAAAACCTGGTACAAACCAGTATAAACCAGTGCAGCACAGTACAAACCAGTACAGACCAGTACAAACCAGTATAAACCAGTACATCCCGGTCCCTCCTCTCCCTCCCCCGCCCTTCGGGGCTCTCCGGGGAGGGGGCGGGGCCAAAGGGACGAGGGGGCGTGGTCTGGGCGGAGCAGGGGGCGTGGCCAGTCAGAAGGGGG
>NW_010296849.1:0-1135 GCF_000700745.2 Antrostomus carolinensis | reverse complement strand
CACTTCCACCCCACCCCCAGGAGATTGGGGAAAGGATAAGGAGGCTAAAAAGAAACATGCACAAATAATTGGCTATTGTCCCGCAGTTCAGGAAGCTGGAATCCAAAGACACAGCCAGTTCTGTGAATTACTAATAGAAGAAGCCAAAAAGAGGAGTGGCTGCGAACCACAACTCAAAGATGCTCAAAATGAACTCTATCAACCGCATATAATATCTGTAAAGGACAAACGGGTGCTAGTAGCAGATGTCACACTAAGGTAGGAAAGCAGGCCAGCATCTCTAACAGAAGCAGCAGCAGGAAAAGTTAAGAAATACAGTCATCTTGGAGATCAAGTCCGAGAATTGACTAATGCTACAACTATTCCATTTACAGGGTTTCCCCTTGGTGCACGGGGAAGTGGCACAAAGGCAATGACAAATTATTGGAGTCCCTGGGACCTTCTGACTTGAGACAAGAGAAGCAAGACGGCTCACAAACCAGGCTCTGTTTACTTCTCTTAATATTGTACATATGTTTGTTAGTCAAAGTAGAACAGTTACTAGACTAAAAAAACCCAGGAAACCAACAACAAGAAACCAAAAAAAAGAACCAAAAACCCAAAAACCACAATCCTGGAAGAGCGAGAGCCCAAGCGAAAGCCAGACAGAGCTAAAAGAGGAAGAGACCCTCACTAATATACTGGACATGATGGGACATTATATGGAATATCCCACTGGCATATCCAAGTGCCAATTTAGCTTATTCATTTAAATATTCCTCACCCCTTCAGATCTGGCGCTTGTAGACTGACAGAACACAAAGTCCTTCACTTCCAGCAACAAAGACACAAACACTGGTACCTTCTCAGTTTCTCTCATAACAAGTCCCAGGCTGAAAGCAAAACTCAGCACTATTCTGACTACTAAAAAGAAACCCAGCTCTGTTTCAGCTAAAAACCAGGACAAAGAACATCCTCTCATCATCTTCACTGGTCTCGCCTCTTGTAGCATTGTCCCATTGCATAGTCAATGAGTTCTCTACATACCCATGCCTCCCACTCAGCAGTGTGGCACACGCCCAGTACTGTCTGCAGAGGGTGCTTGAGTGTTATAGAGGATCTGAGCCCCCCACATACTGACCCTGAGCCCAGCCAC
>NW_010296848.1:27138-27654 GCF_000700745.2 Antrostomus carolinensis | reverse complement strand
TCACCCCCCACTCTGGGGTTCCACCCTCATTTTAGCAGCAAGTGACTCTCGGGGTCTCAATTCCAGTCAAACTTCTCTGCTCCAGCCTGGGTCCTCCATGGCCTACACGTGGATTCTGCTTTGCTGTTGATCTCCATGGGCTGCAGGGCTCTTCCTTTTCCTTCTCTTACTCCGTCAGGTGAACTGGGTGTGTGGCTGTCTCTCCTCCTCTTCCCTCTAGCAACGAAGCTCTCCTCTGTCTGTCTGTCTGTCTGTCCTTTGTTTAGGCTGATGATCCTCTTTTATTTTGTCAATCACCTCTTCCCAGGTACCACACCTTCTTTTCAGGAGAGTCCTTCCCCTCACAAATATGAATTCCCAAAGGCAGTTCTCTAGTGCTCACTGGCCCAGCCTGGCCCAGGGGGTCTCAGCCTTGGAGCCAGTGGAGATTTTCAGTCTCACAAGGTGGCCCTTCCTCCACTACCAAAAAAACCACACACCCCTCCCACACCCACCCACACCACAAAGCCACACACC